>NW_026732018.1:0-70000 GCF_028476545.2 Physella acuta
TATTGTATTGTCATCGGAAACAAAGCTTCCCTGAAAATTTCAGCGCGCTAGCTAACTGGGAAGTGCCCGAAATTTCGATCGCGAGATTTGATAGAAAGACAAACAAACAAACAGACGCGAAAGCAAGTTAAAGAAAACGAAAAAATAACCAAAATATGAATGATATGCATAATATTTACGGCAAAAGAAACATACATCAAAGAAAGTGGAGTAATATCTTTAAAATAGGCTTTGAGGATATTAATTAAAAATTTGTTCGTTAAAGCCAAATATAGTACGCCATCAACAGTCTAGAATTGAAGACGGACAAGAAATACTACTTTTAAAATTTCTAAAATGTATAAACATAGTTTGTAGAAAAGTATAGATTTCTATTTATTTTCATTTGAGTTTATCTTATGTCAATTACCACTATTTTTTATCACCAACTTTCTTTACTCCAATTTAACACTGAGCAGGAGAAAAAGACTGCACCAACGACGCTTCCCAGTACAAGGACTTCAGCACCTTGAGATGTCCATCAGAATCTGGACGCTACGTTGTGCCAATGTTAATGTGGGTCTACATGATCTTGACCAACATCCTGCTCCTCAACTTGCTCATTGCCATGTTCAGGTACCCTTCAGATATATCTCAACCACCGTCTGTATGTACCAAATAACCACCTAGACACAACAATTTATCAAAAGATACATTCAAGTACCGATTATTTCAGCTACACCTTTAAAGAAGTGGAAGAGAAGACGATAAACCATGCCAGTTTCCAGCAGTTTAATATTGTTTTGGAGTACGCCCAACGCCCACCCGTCCCTACACCACTCACAATTTTGTTTATTGTTTGCAAGTGGATTTTCAACATATGCAACAATTCAAATATAAGATCCACAAAATTTAGTAAGTCACATTATTAAACGCTATTTGTGTTTTTTACACACAAGCGAGAATTCTACTACCAAATCAGAAAATGCTTTTAAAACGTTTTAATAACAAGCATTTATGCAATAATGCACTTAAAAGGAGAAAATTAACGATTTTCTTTAAATATATAATAATAAACTACTATTTAAATTAATATAAAGAAAAGCGTGGGTTGTTTTATTTTCTATTTGATACCTTTATTAGTTTTTAGGAAGAGACCCATGCTTTTCCTTATAAGTTTTCAAATATTAGTATATTATTATATATTTAAAGAAAATAATTGATGTTCTCCTTTTTAGTGTATTATTACATAAACATTTGTTATTAAAACGGCTTTATGCATTTTTTTATGTACATTAAATTTGTAATACAATAGAATTTCTAAAATGACTAAAAACAATTGCGAACCAAATGAACATAATAATGTGCGTATAATAGTATGGAAAATAGTATATAAGAGCCTACTTATTTCAGAACATTTTAAATAGTTTATTAAAAATAAATTAATTAGTCATCGAATTAAGTCCAATTTGATGTCAAATGGCATTGTCATCGAGTTTTGACCAACGTGCAGAATTTTAGAGAATAAGGTGGAAATAATGCTTGCCCGTTCGATCGAGATACAGAAATACAAAAAGACGGACGAGACAAAGCTATTTAAATAAAAGCTTGTAAAAACGAGTGACGTAAAAAATATAAGCATTTCTCAATTTTAATATAACACTAATACTCAACATAAATGTTGATTTGCATTATATTATAAATATATAATTGTCAAATGTTGTCTAAATGAATGGCATTTACGTATGTGTATTAGGACGTATCTATAGTCGCGACGAGCTAGCTGAACAAAAGAAACTCATTCAATGGGAGAACGCAATTATCACAACATACTTCGACACGGTTCAAAGGAAAGATGATGTTAATGGGATCTCCCGAAAAGAGTTTGAAAAGTACAGTTTTGTATTTTATTTTATTAAGGAGTGTAGCTATGAGCTTAGCTATATTTGAATAAAATTGAAAATTTAAAACAATTGTTCATTGTGTACATAATGCATTTAGTCTTTTTAAGTTTACAACTACTTGAATTCGAATATTAAAATATTTCTGTGATTTTCAGATTATCAAAACACATAACTGATCTTCAAAAACAGGTAACGTTTTTTTTTAACACATAAAAAACTAATTTGTAAATTAAATGCAAAATTATTATTTAAAAAAGCATTTATATATAAAAAAAAAAAAAAGGAAATTAGATCCAGTATTCTGTGTATTAATAAGTACTGGAATACCCATTATTCTTAAATAACCGTGTGTTTCAAGGGTCAACCATAAATGTCATGCTAATTTGATGATTTGTATCATTTCCCTCCACTCCCTACAGTAATTTAGTATTACAAAAAAAAAAGATACATACATACATACATGCATGCATGCATACATACATACATACATACATACATACATACATACATACATACATACATACATACATACATACATACATACATACATACATACATGCATGCATATATACATACATACATACATACATACATACATACATACATACACTCATACATACATACATACATACATACATACATACACACATACATACATACATACATTCATACATACATACATACATACATACATACATACATACATACATACATACATACATACATACATACATACATACATACATACATACATACATACATACATACATACATACATACATACATACATACATACATACATACATACATACATACATACATACATACATACATACATACATACATACATACATACATACATACATACATACATACATACATACATACATACATACATACATACATACATACATACATACATACATACATACATACATACATACATACATACATACATACATACATACATACATACATACATACATACATACATACATACATACATACATACATACATACATACATACATACATACATACATACATACATACATACATACATACATACATACATACATACATACATACATACATACATACATACATACATACATACATACATACATACATACATACATACATACATACATACATACATACATACATACATACATACATACATACATACATACATACATACATACATACATACATACATACATACATACATACATACATACATACATACATACATACATACATACATACATACATACATACATACATACATACATACATACATACATACATACATACATACATACATACATACATACATACATACATACATACATACATACATACATACATACATACATACATACATACATACATACATACATACATACATACATACATACATACATACATACATACATACATACATACATACATACATACATACATACATACATACATACATACATACATACATACATACATACATACATACATACATACATACATACATACATACATACATACATACATACATACATACATACATACATACATACATACATACATACATACATACATACATACATACATACATACATACATACATACATACATACATACATACATACATACATACATACATACATACATACATACATACATACATACATACATACATACATACATACATACATACATACATACATACATACATACATACATACATACATACATACATACATACATACATACATACATACATACATACATACATACATACATACATACATACATACATACATACATACATACATACATACATACATACATACATACATACATACATACATACATACATACATACATACATACATACATACATACATACATACATACATACATACATACATACATACATACATACATACATACATACATACATACATACATACATACATACATACATACATACATACATACATACATACATACATACATACATACATACATACATACATACATACATACATACATACATACATACATACATACATACATACATACATACATACATACATACATACATACATACATACATACATACATACATACATACATACATACATACATACATACATACATACATACATACATACATACATACATACATACATACATACATACATACATACATACATACATACATACATACATACATACATACATACATACATACATACATACATACATACATACATACATACATACATACATACATACATACATACATACATACATGTATGTACCTAAGTACATACGTACGTACGTACATACGTACATACGTACATACGTACATACGTACATACGTACATACGTACATACGTACATACGTACATACGTACATACGTACATACGTACATACGTACATACGTACATACGTACATACGTACATACGTACCTAAGTATAGACGTACATACGTACATACGTTCATACGTACATACATACACGCGTGTCGATTACGCTTTAAAAAATACAATAAATATCACACAGGTACTGACGACGAAAAAGGATCGTGAAGATGCTTATGAGATAAGAAGTTATGACGTAAGCATCCATCTTATTTCATTTTTTTCTTTAAATTGCGATTATTTTCTTTTTTTTTTCCCCAATCTAGTCTATTTAACTGTCAAAAATACATAGTTTTTCAAAAAGTTTTTGACTGTTCAATCTATTAAATCATTGAAAACATATTGCATAAATTGTTTGCGTTTCTTTTTCTTCGAGTTTTTCATTATCTTTTTGTACTCAAACCACTTTTTAATAATCCAATAGCTGTTTGTCAGCAAATATGTACCATTGCTTATAAATGAACTGATTACTCTCTTTCGACTTATTTGTTTTTATTTATATATTCCGGCCATAAAGCGAATTGTAATATTACCATTAACAATTACTCATAATCAATTAATTTTACGGCTGTTTTATAACTGTTTTATATAATTTACACATGAATTTTTCCTCTATCCAAATGTATTCTACTTCTATTTTTTGTGTGTAGTTGAAGAACTAGGGATATTAAAAGTTACAATTATTGACGCGGTTACATCTCTTTAGTAGTTAAACCATCGTTCAGGCATGTCAATTTACAACCCTTTGATATAACATTTCTGAAATTATGTCATTTTTACCGCTGGTGCTCACTGCACCAGAGCTATATCTGTGCAAAATATCAAGTTTGTGTTGTATCTGAAAGTAATTAATCTAATTCAAGAGCTTTAAAAATTGCATAATTTATAAAAAAAAACCTCCGTCATTCTAGGCTCAGTTTTTGGTTATTTTGAAAATGATTATTTAGATTGACAGCTACACCGAGAGTGAGTACCCGATGCAATAAGTGTTGGTAACCAACAAACAAATATCCCATACTTTTTATAGATATAAATTAACTCAATTTTCATATTATCGTATACAGATTATATAGAAAATAATGTGATCGTGCTTAATAAGTAAAGTTTATTGCGTCTGTTTTGCAGCTTTAAACTTCCCTATTTTATCGTGTGTTAGAATATAAATGCTGTATTATAAGTGTTTGAAATTATAATTCGAGATATGACACATTTTGACGTTTTACACCATCCCAGAACCGGAATAAATTAGATTTGAAATCATGTCTGATTATGGCTGATTTAGTTTGATTGTCGAAATTTCTTCTATATATGTTATATCGAATGTTTAGTTCTCTTTCACCTTTTGAGTCAGTTAAAAAAAGAGTTAATTGTACTTACTCCACTTCCATCTTTTTAAAAGTCAATAAATTGATTACCGATTGAGACAGGCAGACGAAATTTAAATGTTTATACATATTGTTGTCAAGTTTTCGAAGATTTCTGGTAACTGGAAGTGGTAATTTATTTCAGTAGGGACACGATAACTTGAGTACTGTTTCACACGAAATTTAATCTATAAGTATCAGTTCTTGTATTTGGATTGCAGTCAAAGTGTGTGTGACCTTAAATAACTAGAAACATCAATAACATGATTACAGTTTCAGGAAAGCGGACTAATTTTTATTCATAGGTATAACATCATCTTCTCTTAGTGCAACACATTTTGTATTATTTCTGGTAAACGGAAGTACTACTTTACGCTATTTCTTATGTCTCCAAAAAACCATAAGAATATGATAACTTTATATAATTTTGGTGCATTTAAAAAGAATGGCAAATGAATGCTTAAAAATGTTTTTGCTCTAGTTCCATGATTGATCAATAGATTGATAAAACAATTTAAATTGTAATTTTACATATCCTTGGAAAACAAAATCTAATCTTGAAGTCCTACTTAGCTTTCCGGGACTATAAAATTATAAAGTATTGATATTTCATATTTTCTTCATCACTTTGTTATCAATCTGTTTCTAGTTAAAGAAACTTAGCCCAAGAAAAGACAAGTCAACATATAAGTAAGTATTAATAATGCATATGCACATATACGCATATATCTAACTTGGCAATTTATATAGTGTTGTTGATTTGCATAGCTATTAGTTTAATGATGTGAAGAAAATGCAGACTTACGTACTTATATATATATATATATATATATATATATATATATATATATATATATATATATATATATATATATATATATATATATATATGACAATAATGCTTTTTTTAAAAATGAATTATCGAACTAGAAGAAAAGAAGAGGAAGAAATAAAAACAATTGTGTGGCATATCAATAGAGGAAGTGGCAAGGGCAGCGGCAAGGTAAGCGGCACGAGCAGCGGCAAAACGAGCGGCACGAGGAGCTGCAAGAGTAGGGGCATAGGAATCGGCAAGAAGGGCGGCAAGGGAAGGAAAGTGGCGCCTTTAAAAAAAGCAAAAACACATAAACTGAAACAGAACAAAAATTGATAAATAACTACCACACTGGAGCTGTAATGTTTGGGGAGGAAGGCGCCAATCTTGCGGTCACCATAATTTCTAATTTGTTGATTCATAAAAGCGTCTATTTACTTCTGTCTGTCTTCTTTTAACGTAGTGTATATACTGTTGGATCTCGAATATTACTGATAGCGTGACCATCGTAATACATGTAGTCGAGACCGAGCTATAAAAAAATAAGAGTTTCACAATAAAATTATATATGTTTATCAAATTATTATGGATTTCCTTTTTTTAGAAATCGGAGACATCGTAAAGTACTATTTTCGGTCCCCGGAAATAACATAACATTTTAAAGTATCAAGGGAAAAGTATATAAGACTTAAGTAGGCCTATTTCATTGCGTTAACTTAATGAAAGGGTATTAAATTTCAGAATATTAGAAACCAGAAAAACAGTAAAATACCATTTTCAGTTATCGAAGGTCAATCAGAATCGAGAGTAAATCAAGTATTAGACTTTATAATCATATATGAAATGTATATGAATATAAGTTTTTATTTTTATAAACGAAATATTAATTAAACAGGAGACTTTTCCTGTTAGAATGTACACACTGAAATGAAGTAACAGTTTTAGTTATTGAAAGTCATTTAAAAGTTGATAGAAATCTGCACATGTAATCTAACTAGCTGAATAGTCGTGCTTCGCCACGGTGAATCATTTTTAAATGTACCACCTTCGATACAGAAAAAAATCAAATACAAAAACAAATGAAAACACAAACATGAACGAAAAAGTAAACACAAAAGCAAACGCTATTGCAAACACAAATACAAACACAAACACAAATGAAACATAAATGTTGATATCTTTGACCTGTCAAAATAGTTTGTGCCTTTAAATTTTCAACTACGAATTTTCTCATTTGAAAACTATCCACTTTTAATTTCGTGTGTTTTACATTTTTGTTTTTTAATGAGTCTTGAAACATTTTTCTGAAGAGTACATATATATTTTAATTGCTTCTAAGCATTCTCCTTTAAATATGATGTTCCTTACTTTCTACCTCGAGTTTGTCTTACTTATTTTATATAGTAGATTTCGTTTTTATTAATAATTATATGACATGGAACACATTTAACAAGGCACATGAAAGCAATTTTTGTGATTATTCATTTTGAAAAATAGCTTTTTATAACTGTATATTCCATAATCATTGAATACAATACATCATGTTAACCTTTGCTTGACATTGATATTTCATCTTTTCGTCTTGGAAATTGTTTAATAATCCTGAAATTGTTAATATGTCATGGAAAATACTGTAAATGCACAATAGCTAATCGGTTGTTATTTTTTTTTTCATATGTCTTATTAAAGCTTAAACTTTGAATTGTATTTTGAGCACCTACATACATTTGAGCATGCTGCTCCTACATTTCATGTTTTGAAATAATCTAAGGTGGATTTCGTGTTAATGTTTTGAATTTCATAAGAATAATATGCGTTTCATAATAAAAAAATTAATGTGATGATATTTAAAGTTTTAAAAAAGTAACACTTCTAACAGTGCATTTGTTTTGTTAACGACACAGACTATTAAAATATTAAAATTAAACTATAGAAAATGTTGCTTATCAACAATTTAATTCACCTGGCGCAACAAGAGGAGAGTAGACAACAGACCACAGAAGTGGACAGAGACGATTTGTTAAATTTGTATTACCTGTGAAAGATTTTATTCATCCGATGAACACCCGCTTAATAAAACCTAACATTTAAAAAGAAATATTTTCTTAAAATTAATCGTTACAAACCCATTAAATAAAAGCATTAATGGTTTAACGTTCCATAATGTATTTTCTATTAATTTAAAAAAAAAGTGTGTTGTTTTCAATCATGATTGTTTGCCTTTAAGTTACAAATTGTAGTTCAAATATTAGATGAAAACATAATGAAAAGGTTAGACAAAAGATAATAACAAAGGGGTCGTCCATAAATGATATCAAACTTGTACGGGGGAGGGGGGGTCCGTAATTTTGTGATGGTGTGTGATGAGGGGGAGGGGGGTCAGATGGTATGACGTCACATTTTGCATTATAAAAAATGTTAGAAAACGAGTTTTAGCCGTTATTTCGCGTTTTAGAAAACGGTTTTAATAAATTGTAATAGGAATTGATTAAAATACTCTATGTTGACAGTGTTAAAATTATCGATGTTTTAAGATAAATTCAACAGCAATTTTGAGGGGGGTTGTAGGCTGAAGTGTGACGTCATTTTAGTTTTGGGGCGGGCGGTTGACTTTTTGTGACGACAAGTGACGGAGGGGGGGGGGGGGAAGGTAAAAATTGTCAAAAAAAGCGTGACGTCTTTTATGGATGACCCCAAAGCAAAAAAAAAATACTATTTCTTCGATGCACGATTTATCCCATTAATTTAACAAACCCTATGAAGCCAAGAATAAACTAGAAAAAAATGAGCTTAAAAATGGAGAAATAACCAGTCCGTAACATTTATTTTTTGGAAATCGTATTTTAAATAATATTTTTAAAAAACTATTAGAATATCAAAAGATGCACACGAGCGACTGAGGATGTACCAATAGTGTTTTAATTGCAATTTTGGATTTTATATTCAATCTGTGTCGATTTTATGTCACAAATTATTCCTTTTTTTGTAATTTGTAGTATTTATCATTACGTGGTTTAAGCCATTAATACATGACGATAATTTTGGACAAATATCTCAACTCCCTTTACTTACCTCTCTTATTAAGTAGCTTTATCCCCCTTTATTAGTTGACAGGCCTTATATAACCTTTCTAGATAGCACATAGAGTGTTTAATAAGTCTACATAGTCTACAACGTTGTTTTAATAGAGTTATGAAAATGCTAGAACGCATTAGTTATCCAAATACCTTCATTTATCCGATATCTACCACCTTGCCTATTTGATTTTTTTCTTAAAATGTTAAAACTTGCTAAACAGCCTTCGTATTCTGATACATGATACCCAAGTGCTGAGTAGTCAAACATGAAAGGCCATTTAAGCTAGCAATTTTTTTTTGGTATCCAGTCAGGTCACACATGGGTCACTCTCACAAGTCACATAAATGTGACTTTAATCATGTCATGCCAGAGTCACTTACAAATGGTGACACAAGAGTTACCCACATCAGGTCACAAGAGTGAGTCTCACCAAGTCACACAAGTATATAGGGGGACTCAAGGGTCACTTAATTGTTACACGAGTGTCACTCCATTCAGGTCACATATAAGACCCTCACATGTCCAATAACTTTCAATCCCAATTGGTTATACAAGAGTCACTCTTATCAAATCAGAGTCACTTTCATAAGGTGACCTTAGTGGAGGACTTCTCTCCCTACTCCCCGTGATAAAGATTATAGTCGGTCCAGAGAAAATAATGGACACCAGCGAGAAAAGTCTCAAAGGTATTTGAGAGGTGCATAAATTAATTTAAAAATCTTGCACGGCGTAGTTACAATAAAAATTGTTATAAAATCTTGTCTCTCTGGTTTTTTCGGACTTTACTAAAGATTGGATGTATTTTATGTTTTTAATATTTTCGGTAACTAAATAAAAATTTTAAAAAAGCAAAAACAATTTGGTTTTCACGTGTAATGGCGACATAAACAATGGCCGCCATAAATTTTATTGTACACATTGTAAGCTAAAAATAGAAAAAATAGGCCATGGTGTTTAAATTTGCATAGTTATTTAAAAACTTGATCTGCAAAGTTTTGTAAACAAAATAACTATAAAAAGGGGCTGTCAGAAATCGATCACGGAGTTCCTTTACAGCCAATCAATGTTTTTCTTACGAAAGTGAAACATCGGGTTATAACTTAGGCTTGATGAAAATAAATAGAAATGTAGCCTTAAACTCAACAAATTATTTTCAAGTTCTCTGGATCTGCAACTTGTATAGCATTGATTCTAAAAATATTAAATTTCTGAATTAATTTTAGGCTTAAGTTTTTAATAAAATTTTACCATTTATTATTTTTATGGTCCTAAATCTAAAAAAGCACATTTTTAGTCCATGTCAACAACATTACGGAAGGAATCTCGTCAACTCGCTGGTTTCCATTCCTCTAAACTACTGAGTGTCGTTGAT
This sequence comes from Physella acuta, assembly GCF_028476545.2. Taxonomy (NCBI): domain Eukaryota; kingdom Metazoa; phylum Mollusca; class Gastropoda; family Physidae; genus Physella; species Physella acuta. The sequence continues at coordinate 10,941 of NW_026732018.1, forward strand.
ATTGAGGTACTGGATATCAAAAAATGCATTTGCTATTTTATGACTATGACACAACTAATTGCACTTGGTGTCGTAAGACTGCAACAAATATAATTGCATCTGACATCTTAAGACTGCAACAAATATAATAGCACCTAATATCTTAAGACTGCAACACAACTAAATGCACCAGACAGACAGTCACACAACTAATTGCACCTGATACCTTAAGACTATGACACAACTAATTGAATCTGACATCTTAAGACATTCAAACAACTAATTGCGCCTAATATCTTAAGACTGCAACACAACCCCAGCATGGTAGATCTATACAGTTTAAAATCAATCGAACGAGATCGATTGTAAACCCAACAAGTGCTTGTTTAAACGGCAATGTCTTACAATGGCAATGATACAAACTGTTATAAACAAATGTACGCTGCTTGCAGTGAATTGAATTATTTATAATGGAGAAACATTTTTTTATGAGAAGCACAACCGTGTATGTTTTTCTTCATCGGTCAGCTCGCGATGAGAGCTTAATGACCTTGAAAAAACTAAGGTAGCCTTCAGAGCTTAGTGACCTTGAACAACTAAGGTAGCTGTCAGAGCGTATTGACCTAGGGAAAAAATACGCTGAGATTGAGGTCTGACCTTACTGACCTCGATGTAACTGTAGATGATATACCTAGAAACAAAAGGATATATATATATATATATATATATATATATATATATATATATATATATATATAGAGAGAGAGAGAGAGAGAGAGAGAGAGAGAGAGATAGAGAGAGGGAGAGAGAGAGAGAGAGAGAGTTCGATGTATCAAACACCGACATTTGAATATAGTCCATGATTAAAACTTCCATAAAGTGAATACTGACAGTTATTTTTTCTACTATGTTGATAGTTAAAAGATCTAGTCCTTTTCGTCTTACACAAACTCTCAAAAGTTACAAACGCGTGTGCTTCGAATCAGCTGAATAAGACGTTTTAAAACATATCTAAACAAACGTGAAGCTATTCAAAGTACTGACGTGCACATTTATTATTGATGATTTTTTTTCCCATGTCTTTAGTTATGCATGAAAAAAAAACTGTTCAAGCGTACAAAGTTTAAACCAATAAAATCAATGTAGGAGGGTTGGCTCCCAGGAAGATACTTTGACCCAGTTCTTGTGTAATAATGCAGGTAACGTCTTCAGACTTCGATAGCTCTGGTTGGATTAGGGTGGGTGAATCGATCTGATCAGCCTTACTGTAGGTATTACAGTTTAAACGCAATCGCTTATCGGGCAGTTATTTTTTTTATCTACAAGGTAGAACAACTAATATGAAATGAATTATCTTGGTATGGCAAGTTCCTGTTTGCGATTAAAAAAAAAACATTTTCTTTTATACTGGAAAAAAGGGATATTTTAAATGTAGATAATGTAAGTATTTTAAATTTTATTTAATTTACATTTCAACGTTTTACTTAATTAAATATACAACGATGTTTTCTTTGTTGTTTTTTTCATCTTTATCATCTCTCTGGTTGAGCATATTGCTGACCACACTATCTCTTCATACGCCAAGGTCACAGAAACAAGTAAACTCTATTTCACTTGCCCCATAGAACTCAGTTTGAAAGAGAACTTTACTTTATTATCATCTCTCAGTGCCGATTGAGGCTTCAAAAAGTGTGAGCAATGCCATACATACTCTAGATCAGGGGTTCCCAACCTTTTTTACTCTAGAGCACATTCTTAAATACCGGTAGGATGGCGGGCACCACCTATTTTAAATCGACATACTCCTTCCCGTCACCCGGGGACAAAACTTTCGATTAGCACCCCCCCCTCAAACTTTCGATTTGCACCCCCCTTAAACTTTCGATTTGCACCCCCCCCTCAAACTTTCGATTTCCATCCACCCCCCCCCTCCCCAAACTTTCGATTTCCATCCCCTTCAACCTTTCAATAATGTTTATATAAAAAATTCTGTCTCTGTCGAATAGTGAGAGGCGGGCACATACGAATCGTTCGGCGGGCGCCATTGCGCCCTCGGGCACAGGGTTGGGAACCCCTGCTCTAGATTAATCCCCTGCTCATGTAATACAACGAAGGCCACCCTCTTTAACATTTTTTCTTCGTTGATCTTTTCCATTTTTCTTTTGAAATCCTTGTTTTCTCTTGTCCTGTGGTATCTAACTAAAAACAATGCAACCTCTCTTGTTCTGAGAGTATAAACCAATATTTTAATTCAAGTTTATTTAAATTAAGTGTTTTTTTTATTAATAATGTTAAAACGTTATGTTCTGTATATACTCAATCATTCCTGAGCTTGCCTTTTAATTAGCTCAAAATTTAAGGTTTCTTTAAGTTTTCTTCGTACAAGTAAACATCCGTATCATTTATTAATTAGGTCAATCTCGTGAGTTAATTTATTTAATATACTAAACTGCAATAATAATTACTACATATATGTTTGAAATAAGTTATTACTATCAATCCCAAATACTGCATAATGTATCTACGGAAGTAATATGTTAGACGTAATTCGTGAAACACTGATATAAATGTGACCAAATACAATTAAATGCTGATCAAACGTCGAGTGTATAGATTACATAATGATATAGACAAACACGACTAAATAGATTCACTAACGACACTGACACGACTATATATACAAACTAACGTTTGATGTTTGGATAACATGGACATGTTTTGATTGTATTGAAAGTACTAAAATAGAAATAGCTGCATATAAATGACTGCATATGTCAAATACTGACAAAGAAATTATTGCATATATCAAATGCTGAAATAGAAATATTTGCACAGGTCAAATAGACATAGATATAGTTGCATAGGTCAAACATTTACGTAAAAATGACTGCCTCTATTAAATACCGAAAGTATGCTGCTCCTACATTTCATGTTTTGAAATAATCTAAGGTGGATTTCGTGTTAATGTTTTGAATTTCATAAGAATAATATGCGTTTCATAATAAAAAAATTAATGTGATGATATTTAAAGTTTTAAAAAAGTAACACTTCTAACAGTGCATTTGTTTTGTTAACGACACAGACTATTAAAATATTAAAATTAAACTATAGAAAATGTTGCTTATCAACAATTTAATTCACCTGGCGCAACAAGAGGAGAGTAGACAACAGACCACAGAAGTGGACAGAGACGATTTGTTAAATTTGTATTACCTGTGAAAGATTTTATTCATCCGATGAACACCCGCTTAATAAAACCTAACATTTAAAAAGAAATATTTTCTTAAAATTAATCGTTACAAACCCATTAAATAAAAGCATTAATGGTTTAACGTTCCATAATGTATTTTCTATTAATTTAAAAAAAAAGTGTGTTGTTTTCAATCATGATTGTTTGCCTTTAAGTTACAAATTGTAGTTCAAATATTAGATGAAAACATAATGAAAAGGTTAGACAAAAGATAATAACAAAGGGGTCGTCCATAAATGATATCAAACTTGTACGGGGGAGGGGGGTCCGTAATTTTGTGATGGTGTGTGATGAGGGGGAGGGGGGTCAGATGGTATGACGTCACATTTTGCATTATAAAAAATGTTAGAAAACGAGTTTTAGCCGTTATTTCGCGTTTTAGAAAACGGTTTTAATAAATTGTAATAGGAATTGATTAAAATACTCTATGTTGACAGTGTTAAAATTATCGATGTTTTAAGATAAATTCAACAGCAATTTTGAGGGGGGTTGTAGGCTGAAGTGTGACGTCATTTTAGTTTTGGGGCGGGCGGTTGACTTTTTGTGACGACAAGTGACGGAGGGGGGGGGGGGGGAAGGTAAAAATTGTCAAAAAAAGCGTGACGTCTTTTATGGATGACCCCAAAGCAAAAAAAAAATACTATTTCTTCGATGCACGATTTATCCCATTAATTTAACAAACCCTATGAAGCCAAGAATAAACTAGAAAAAAATGAGCTTAAAAATGGAGAAATAACCAGTCCGTAACATTTATTTTTTGGAAATCGTATTTTAAATAATATTTTTAAAAAACTATTAGAATATCAAAAGATGCACACGAGCGACTGAGGATGTACCAATAGTGTTTTAATTGCAATTTTGGATTTTATATTCAATCTGTGTCGATTTTATGTCACAAATTATTCCTTTTTTTGTAATTTGTAGTATTTATCATTACGTGGTTTAAGCCATTAATACATGACGATAATTTTGGACAAATATCTCAACTCCCTTTACTTACCTCTCTTATTAAGTAGCTTTATCCCCCTTTATTAGTTGACAGGCCTTATATAACCTTTCTAGATAGCACATAGAGTGTTTAATAAGTCTACATAGTCTACAACGTTGTTTTAATAGAGTTATGAAAATGCTAGAACGCATTAGTTATCCAAATACCTTCATTTATCCGATATCTACCACCTTGCCTATTTGATTTTTTTCTTAAAATGTTAAAACTTGCTAAACAGCCTTCGTATTCTGATACATGATACCCAAGTGCTGAGTAGTCAAACATGAAAGGCCATTTAAGCTAGCAATTTTTTTTTGGTATCCAGTCAGGTCACACATGGGTCACTCTCACAAGTCACATAAATGTGACTTTAATCATGTCATGCCAGAGTCACTTACAAATGGTGACACAAGAGTTACCCACATCAGGTCACAAGAGTGAGTCTCACCAAGTCACACAAGTATATAGGGGGACTCAAGGGTCACTTAATTGTTACACGAGTGTCACTCCATTCAGGTCACATATAAGACCCTCACATGTCCAATAACTTTCAATCCCAATTGGTTATACAAGAGTCACTCTTATCAAATCAGAGTCACTTTCATAAGGTGACCTTAGTGGAGGACTTCTCTCCCTACTCCCCGTGATAAAGATTATAGTCGGTCCAGAGAAAATAATGGACACCAGCGAGAAAAGTCTCAAAGGTATTTGAGAGGTGCATAAATTAATTTAAAAATCTTGCACGGCGTAGTTACAATAAAAATTGTTATAAAATCTTGTCTCTCTGGTTTTTTCGGACTTTACTAAAGATTGGATGTATTTTATGTTTTTAATATTTTCGGTAACTAAATAAAAATTTAAAAAAAGCAAAAACAATTTGGTTTTCACGTGTAATGGCGACATAAACAATGGCCGCCATAAATTTTATTGTACACATTGTAAGCTAAAAATAGAAAAAATAGGCCATGGTGTTTAAATTTGCATAGTTATTTAAAAACTTGATCTGCAAAGTTTTGTAAACAAAATAACTATAAAAAGGGGCTGTCAGAAATCGATCACGGAGTTCCTTTACAGCCAATCAATGTTTTTCTTACGAAAGTGAAACATCGGGTTATAACTTAGGCTTGATGAAAATAAATAGAAATGTAGCCTTAAACTCAACAAATTATTTTCAAGTTCTCTGGATCTGCAACTTGTATAGCATTGATTCTAAAAATATTAAATTTCTGAATTAATTTTAGGCTTAAGTTTTTAATAAAATTTTACCATTTATTATTTTTATGGTCCTAAATCTAAAAAAGCACATTTTTAGTCCATGTCAACAACATTACGGAAGGAATCTCGTCAACTCGCTGGTTTCCATTCCTCTAAACTACTGAGTGTCGTTGATATTGAGGTACTGGATATCAAAAAATGCATTTGCTATTTTATGACTATGACACAACTAATTGCACTTGGTGTCGTAAGACTGCAACAAATATAATTGCATCTGACATCTTAAGACTGCAACAAATATAATAGCACCTAATATCTTAAGACTGCAACACAACTAAATGCACCAGACAGACAGTCACACAACTAATTGCACCTGATACCTTAAGACTATGACACAACTAATTGAATCTGACATCTTAAGACATTCAAACAACTAATTGCGCCTAATATCTTAAGACTGCAACACAACCCCAGCATGGTAGATCTATACAGTTTAAAATCAATCGAACGAGATCGATTGTAAACCCAACAAGTGCTTGTTTAAACGGCAATGTCTTACAATGGCAATGATACAAACTGTTATAAACAAATGTACGCTGCTTGCAGTGAATTGAATTATTTATAATGGAGAAACATTTTTTTATGAGAAGCACAACCGTGTATGTTTTTCTTCATCGGTCAGCTCGCGATGAGAGCTTAATGACCTTGAAAAAACTAAGGTAGCCTTCAGAGCTTAGTGACCTTGAACAACTAAGGTAGCTGTCAGAGCGTATTGACCTAGGGAAAAAATACGCTGAGATTGAGGTCTGACCTTACTGACCTCGATGTAACTGTAGATGATATACCTAGAAACAAAAGGATATATATATATATATATATATATATATATATATATATATAGAGAGAGAGAGAGAGAGAGAGAGAGAGAGAGAGAGAGAGAGAGAGAGATAGAGAGAGGGAGAGAGAGAGAGAGAGAGAGTTCGATGTATCAAACACCGACATTTGAATATAGTCCATGATTAAAACTTCCATAAAGTGAATACTGACAGTTATTTTTTCTACTATGTTGATAGTTAAAAGATCTAGTCCTTTTCGTCTTACACAAACTCTCAAAAGTTACAAACGCGTGTGCTTCGAATCAGCTGAATAAGACGTTTTAAAACATATCTAAACAAACGTGAAGCTATTCAAAGTACTGACGTGCACATTTATTATTGATGATTTTTTTTCCCATGTCTTTAGTTATGCATGAAAAAAAAAACTGTTCAAGCGTACAAAGTTTAAACCAATAAAATCAATGTAGGAGGGTTGGCTCCCAGGAAGATACTTTGACCCAGTTCTTGTGTAATAATGCAGGTAACGTCTTCAGACTTCGATAGCTCTGGTTGGATTAGGGTGGGTGAATCGATCTGATCAGCCTTACTGTAGGTATTACAGTTTAAACGCAATCGCTTATCGGGCAGTTATTTTTTTTATCTACAAGGTAGAACAACTAATATGAAATGAATTATCTTGGTATGGCAAGTTCCTGTTTGCGATTAAAAAAAAAACATTTTCTTTTATACTGGAAAAAAGGGATATTTTAAATGTAGATAATGTAAGTATTTTAAATTTTATTTAATTTACATTTCAACGTTTTACTTAATTAAATATACAACGATGTTTTCTTTGTTGTTTTTTTCATCTTTATCATCTCTCTGGTTGAGCATATTGCTGACCACACTATCTCTTCATACGCCAAGGTCACAGAAACAAGTAAACTCTATTTCACTTGCCCCATAGAACTCAGTTTGAAAGAGAACTTTACTTTATTATCATCTCTCAGTGCCGATTGAGGCTTCAAAAAGTGTGAGCAATGCCATACATACTCTAGATCAGGGGTTCCCAACCTTTTTTACTCTAGAGCACATTCTTAAATACCGGTAGGATGGCGGGCACCACCTATTTTAAATCGACATACTCCTTCCCGTCACCCGGGGACAAAACTTTCGATTAGCACCCCCCCCCTCAAACTTTCGATTTGCACCCCCCTTAAACTTTCGATTTGCACCCCCCCCCTCAAACTTTCGATTTCCATCCACCCCCCCCTCCCCAAACTTTCGATTTCCATCCCCTTCAACCTTTCAATAATGTTTATATAAAAAATTCTGTCTCTGTCGAATAGTGAGAGGCGGGCACATACGAATCGTTCGGCGGGCGCCATTGCGCCCTCGGGCACAGGGTTGGGAACCCCTGCTCTAGATTAATCCCCTGCTCATGTAATACAACGAAGGCCACCCTCTTTAACATTTTTTCTTCGTTGATCTTTTCCATTTTTCTTTTGAAATCCTTGTTTTCTCTTGTCCTGTGGTATCTAACTAAAAACAATGCAACCTCTCTTGTTCTGAGAGTATAAACCAATATTTTAATTCAAGTTTATTTAAATTAAGTGTTTTTTTTATTAATAATGTTAAAACGTTATGTTCTGTATATACTCAATCATTCCTGAGCTTGCCTTTTAATTAGCTCAAAATTTAAGGTTTCTTTAAGTTTTCTTCGTACAAGTAAACATCCGTATCATTTATTAATTAGGTCAATCTCGTGAGTTAATTTATTTAATATACTAAACTGCAATAATAATTACTACATATATGTTTGAAATAAGTTATTACTATCAATCCCAAATACTGCATAATGTATCTACGGAAGTAATATGTTAGACGTAATTCGTGAAACACTGATATAAATGTGACCAAATACAATTAAATGCTGATCAAACGTCGAGTGTATAGATTACATAATGATATAGACAAACACGACTAAATAGATTCACTAACGACACTGACACGACTATATATACAAACTAACGTTTGATGTTTGGATAACATGGACATGTTTTGATTGTATTGAAAGTACTAAAATAGAAATAGCTGCATATAAATGACTGCATATGTCAAATACTGACAAAGAAATTATTGCATATATCAAATGCTGAAATAGAAATATTTGCACAGGTCAAATAGACATAGATATAGTTGCATAGGTCAAACATTTACGTAAAAATGACTGCCTCTATTAAATACCGAAAGTAAAAAAAGTGACAAAATACTGACAGACAATAACTAAAAAAAACCTCATACAAAACCTACACAATTATTGAACAGCTAGAAAGTAACACACCTGCACCGTTGAACATAAAACTCCAATACCCGACTGAACCGTATTATATGTACGTGTTTATAAAAACTTTGATCTTATATTGTAAATCAATGAAAGAATACCCGGCATTGACGAGTTGAAAAGATCTAGAACACCGCTGAATGAAATATTAATGTTAGCCTGACTAAATGGAAATTCATTCGTGCTTTCCTTTCATTTTAATGCTTAGACTATGTTAACATATATTGGCAGCCATAACAAACAAGTTCATATGATATTTGTAAATATCCTGTATGTGTTTCACACTCACTGGGTTGTGTGTGTGAGGTTTTGATTGCTCCGGGTCAATATTTTTTTATAAACTCTCTTATTTTAAAAAACAAATCTCTTTTTGAGTGATTTACAATAAAACATGTAAAGGTTGAAATACGGATTTGAAGAAGAAAAAAATATTCATACATTTACAATAACTGTATAATAGGAAGATGTTTCACTTGTTAGAAGGGGTCGGCGTGGTCGAGTCAGTAAAGCTCATGTTTTCTAATCCGAAAAGTCTCGAGTTCAAACCCTCGGGCAGATGAGGCTCTTTAGCTGGGGACAGTCACTCTTCTAGGAAAGACAGCTTCAAAAATAAAACAACTGCTGCCTTGTAGTTTGTTCTTGGTTGGACAAAGGCTATGGAAGCAAATCCAAAAAGAAAAGCAGGCTGAAATCGGAGTCAATGGCCTCAATGACGCATAACCAGTTGACACGTAATCCTTAATTGTGATGGAAGCATGGTCGAGTCGGCAAAGCTCATGGTTGATAAATTCGAAAAAAGTCTCGAGTTCAAACCCTCTGGCAGATAAGGCTCGATCCCTCCCAACACTAAAAATTAAGCACGAAGAAGAAGAAGAACAAAGTTGCTTAAAACCAATTAAACAAGGAAAAATTAAATTTTACCCACTATCAAAAACTATTTAATGTTGATTTCAGAATTTAGGAGACTGCAATATGCCTTCGTGTTTTTCAAGTGTTAACAACAAAACATATCCTGGCAATGAGGTATTTTCCTTCGTTGTACGTTGTTTTCTGTTTGCGTTCTATGTTTGTCTGTTTGAAACAGTAACGAAAAATAGTGTCTGATCTTTAAAGAATTTTTTAATGATTGTTTTTTTTTCTCACTGGCTATTTTTATTTTAGCATTTTCGCCGTAGGTATTGTAGAATGAAGGTCAAAGTTGAATCCTTTTAATCTTCAAATAATAAAAACCACAGCGCGTAATAACTTTAAAAATACAATTGATCAAGTGTTTTAATAGAAGTGTTTGTTCGTTTAAAATGAAAACTGGTTTTTACAATAATTGACTTCTATTACAGAGTGAAACAAGTAATGGACGACTTAGATCAACATCAAACGCAAACGATGGGACGGAAAATGCTGTTCCTACAACTAAGTATATAAGTCTAAGAGACCTTTATAGAATTCTTACTGAATAGTCTAGTTCTTTTGTATCTTATAATGGTTTTTTTGTATACATATGTTGTGTTACTTATTCGACTGAATCAATAAATGCAATAAAAAAATCCATATTTTACAAATGGGTTAACTAATATTTGGAGAAAACAGTAACAATTTTTACATAGATATTTTGAAATGTGTTTTGGTTAGAATAAAATATACAATACCTAGTTATACTATATGCGTGTGTTCAAGCGAGTTTATATTTTGTCTATCCAAATGGTTCTTAACCTAGGTTCAATCGAATCCTAGGTGTTTGTGAGTCTTTCTCAGGGGTTCGGCAGAGGTCAAGACACACACCCGACTCATATGACTCGCGGCCAATTACAGTTCAAATACGACAGTATAACATCGTAAAAAATTTCGCTAGAACGAAATAACGCGTTTAGATATCTTAATGTTTCTATATCGTCGAACACGACACGTATACTTCAAGAATCGTGTCAACGCCACCTATACAGGCGCACGTTGATCGTGTATTTTGGTGCTGTGACGAAATTCTTAATTGTATATCGTCTGCCCCGTCGTCAACTTGTGATCGTCTTGATGGTGCTTCGTGTGATCACTTGATTAATCTTTTAATCCCTTCATACGAAATAAGTCTAGCGAAAAAAAAAGAAAGTGGCCGATCGAATATGATCGGGTTTACATCGGGTTCAATATGGGTTTACATGTATAACGAAACTTAATAGAAGTCAGAATCTATACTGCATGATATGCAATGCAACATGAGCTATTGTAGTCTAGCATCGGTAAAACTAAGAAAACACTTTCTAAGCTGCGTGGAGATGGAATATATACGAACACAACACATATTTTATTTTTCCTACTAATAAGTGTTCGTTAAATTAATGTACTTACAAAGCTGGTGTTTTTCTTTACCTTCAAAGACAAGTGCATGCATCCAAAACTATTGTTACAATAAAACTTTCAATTATGTTTCTTTTTAAATGTAATGCAGGGTTTTATTTTTATCCAGATTCAACTTTCACTTACATATCAACATTTGTGTTCCTATATCTTTATTTACCCTATAGTGGACGAAGTCAGCAAACAATGACACTACAGCCGAAATCTTACGGAGAGATTGCATTTACATTACACGGCAAGAAAACGGCAAAAGTGAGTGAAAATTTCTTAACAGCTACATTGTTATATTGTTAACGATGCAATATATTTGCCGTTTAATAAATGTTATAGTACGCTTGTGTTTGCACAACCGATTTTAAATTAAAATGTGTTACTTATGGTAATGGTAATACGTGCATGTTTACTTAGTTATTGTGATACAAAAGGCAGTCATTACAAAGCTACACTTAACTATCTACTAGGTCCATTATAGAATGATGATATTATTATGTATACACTTAACATATGTTTATCAACAACACTACTTATATTTTAACTATATTTATTATTCTTTAAATTTAAATTTTAAATTTTAAACTACTTATTTGTAACTATATTTATCACTGTTAGTAACGTGTGTTTTAAATAGCAAAATATCATATTTATTACCTATAGTGATGCAAATTTTTAGTAGCAAAGCTACTGTTAGTGATGTATAGTAAAAATGATAAAACAACTCACATCGAAAACCTCGTGCTTTCTATTTCAGTTCATCCGCGTTGATTCTAAAACAGATGTGTCAGAAATAAAAGACTACATGGTGTCCAAATGGGATATGACGAGACCTGACCTGTTGATATCTGTGACAGGCGGAGCTGAACCCATGTCTTTAAAGTCAGGTCTAAGAAACGCTTTCAGGCGAGGGTTGATGAAAGCTGCAGAAAGCACGAGTAGGTTTTAATAAAGGTTTATGGGAGCTGCATATAATTAAATTTATAAAACTTCAGCTTTTGAATAATAGGAAGTACTAGATAAATCTAATAATTCCCCTCAACATTTAGCAGATTTTATGTTTTCAAACTTATTTTGTTGCTTTTTATTTTATCGTATATTGTAATCATGCAAATCTCGACGTTTCGCACCTTCATGACTAATCAGCATTTGATGATCTAAACCAGAGGTCTCCAAACTACGGCCCGTGGGCCGAATGCGGCCCGCGAGGCCCTCTCATCCGGCCCGTGGGGATCATTTTGTTCACGGAAAAATCATTTGCTGGTGATGGCTGAGGAACTTTGCCCAGAAAAATCAAAGACATGCCTGGAAGAAACTGGCCCCCGAACTGAAATTTGATAGTTAATGCGGCCCTCGGACTGAATAGTTTGGAGACCCCTTATCTAAACCATATATGGACTTAATTGCAATCTAAAGATTACAAGTCTATACTAAAGGTTTCAACTTCTAATGCTTTTCGGTCCATTTCTTACGGTCAATTTGTTTCGGTAATACAACAAGATTTTGGCTTATAAGTGTGATGTTGTTGATTCAGACGCCTGGATCCTGACAGCCGGTACACACGCTGGGGTGATGAAACATGTAGGGGAGGCTGTGGAACAGTTCAGTCTTACAGCAGAGAAAGACTTCGTCGCCATTGGGATAGCGCCATGGGGTCGTGTCAAACATAGGGATCAATTAGAAAACGTAAGAATTTCTATGAAAAATGTTGAGTTTACATGTTTTCAAAAATATTTTACATTTCGACCCAATAACCAACATATATATATATATATATATATATATATATATATATATATATATATATATATATATATATATATATATATATATATATATATATATATATATATATATATATATGTATATGTATATGTATATATATGTATGTATGTATATATATATATATATATATATATATATATATATATATATATATATATATATATATATATATATATACCTACATATACATATTTATATTTATATAATATACAGATACAATATATATATATATATATATATATATATATATATATATATATATATATATATATATATATATATACCTACATATACATATTTATATTTATATCATATATAGATACAAGGCACTACTATATCATACGAAATACTGGATGGTAAATCAATAGAATCAAAACCTGAAAGCTATCTCGACCCCAACCATACACATTTCATACTTGTTGATGACGGTAGGGAAGATTATGGGGGAGAAATTGAACTGAGGTCTAAATTTGAGAGACATATATCGCAATGGAAAAGTAAATACTGGACGGGTAAGCATGGATCAAGCTTTGTAAAAAAAATTATCTCTAAATATTTCTACATATGATCAGTATAGAAAACCGAGGCCTGATATTTATTGGTTACAGAATATAATTGACTATTTTAATGTACATAACATTGTGAAATGATTTTTAAATATTTTTTTCTTATGAAAAGAACTAAACTGTAGATTATAAAAGAGAAATAATATTGGTAAAAAGTTCGATTATTCATTTAAAATCCTTGTTATCTCAACAACATGTTGGTGACATGAGATTTGTAGATAGTAATCGCATGACTACGTCATCTAAATAATAACCACTGTCATACTTGTATGGATTTCCATTGTAAAGTTTAATGAAGAAGCCAAAACAACTGAACTCAAGAACAGACGATTTGCAGACAGTAATGATTTGTGTTCTTACGTCATTATTGGGTCTCCAATAAATTATCCACTGAAAATCCATACACGTATGGCGGTTGTCATTTTTTCTTTTTTCTTTTTCTACACAACACAAATTTATCGCCGTGTCACCTATTTCATTACACTCGCACATGTAATTTTTGTTATATCTAATGTAGAAGATTACCCAAACGTGCCCGTATGTTTACTTGTGTTAAATGGAGGTCCGGGTACGTTAGACACGGTCAAGAACGGATTAGCGCTTCAAACTCCAACTATTGTCATAAAGGTAATTCAAAAGTTCTTTAATATTTTTATTATTGTCTGGAAACACAGTGAGGGTGAGGCCTGTATAGTTAGACTACATGTACGTAGTTCGTAAAATAAAAATAAAATTATATTTGGCCTTAACCCAACAATTAATCTATTTCAGGGATCAGGAAGAATGGCTGATATATTGGCTGACGTTGCTGCTGAAATGAAAGAAAGAAATCAAAAGTAATAAACTAATTTCAATTTTTTTACAAAGAGCATGAGTTAGAGTTTTAAAAAAATAAAAAGTGTCGATAAATGTAATTATCTTAAAGTAAGTTTAAGTTGATTGTTATCCAAATAATATACTCCCTATATCATATTTTTTTAAAATTTAGATTCTCTTATGCTTAAATTTCATACAAAATTAGTTTTTATGAAAAGATTATTTTCTTAGTAAAAACAACAGAACAAAAACCAGTGGGCTTGGGTTTTGAGATGAGAAAAGATTTATGGTAATTTATATAATTTTGATGGAGAAATTGCTACGCGATAGGAACAATTAGTCATTTGAAGCAATGTTACAGAAAATAATATATAAACTAGTTTGTCATGGTATCTTGGTCTTAGTTATTCTACATATACGCAAAATTATTTGAAAAGTAATAATGTAAAATAATTTCTATCAATTTTAACGAAATTTTTAAGTAAACTAAACCGATATTTCGTATATTCACCATACGATAAGAATAATAATTTTATTCGATTTTCGTTACTAAATCCCTACAAAAAGGCTGAAACCAAATGAACTAGATGAAATCTTTAGAAGACATGACAAAGACTTTGAAAGCAAATGGTTTAAACAAAAAGACTTAGATGAAATCAAACTTAAAAAGCTTGAAAGCATTCGAGAGAATGTCAGCGATTGCTGTAAAAACAAGGAGCTTTTTTCTGTCTACGAGCTAAAATCATATAGCTCGGAAGATGACCTTGACTCAGCAATACTTCGGTCAATTCTAAAAGGTTGGTCGTATTTTAAGCTTCCTTACCTCCTTGTTTTTTAAATATTTTTGAAAAGTAATTGCATGTTATAACTTTTTAGGTCACGCAAATGTTTCGTTTTAATAACAAAAATATGCTTTTTCACTGATGACATTATTTGTATATTTATAATTATATCAATCATATTTATTTTAGATAACAGCAAGGGAAAAAACACAAATAAACTACTCTTGGCCTTAATATGGGACAGATTCGAAATGGTGGAATCTTACATAGCCGAGAGTGCTAAAACAAGTCCGGTATGTTTCTTTAAATTATCCATGCATGCATATCATATACCATCTCTCTCTCCCCCCCCCTCTCTCTCTCTCTTTATACATATATATATATATATATATATATATTTATACATATACATATATATATATATATATTTATATATATATTTATATATATATATATATATATATATATATATATATATATATATATATATATATATATATATATATATATATATATATATATGCGTTATATACATTCTATTCTCGATCAACCCTTTTCACTTTACTTTCCAGGACGATGCTATCTTCGACGATTTGATGAAATATGCAATAAAAAAGAATCGGCTTGAGTTTGTGGAGCAGTTTTTGAACAACGATAACATTAACCTAGAAAAGCTTATCAAAAAAGAAACATTAGCTAAATTGTATCAAGAGGTAATCAAATACGTTTTTGTTCAAACAGTTGTCTCTACATGAATTTGAATGGTAATGATGGAAGCGGGAGGCTAAGATGTGTGTATCAATGCGATGAAAGCAAGGGAGCGTGGGTCAAAATGTGTGACGTAGCATATATTTGTAACTTCTACTAATTTGTAAAAAATAATTCTAACGTGAGGTTGGCAAAAATTCAACAGTTTTACAATAAAGACTTTTAAGTAAATCTCCCGAAAAATAAATGGCACGTAATTCATGAATGGTTTGCTATGAATAAAAAGAGTGTGCTTAATTGAATAATTCAAATGTATTTTTAGTTTCTATTAATATTACACATTTTTAGCGCAATTTCGATTCTGGAGAATTGCGATTATTAACTCGACATTTCTGGGAATGGATGTCCGCAGCTTTAAGTCGTATCTCCTCCTCAACGAAGCAATATCGAGGACTAGTTCCAAAAGCAAATATGTTAAGCAAGTTCAGAGGATGAGTGTGGGCCAAAAAAATTCCCGGAATCCCTTCCTGGATTTCCCGGAAAAGCAAAAAAAACTCGAAAAAAAATGCAGTTTTTGGCCCATATCTCGGCAACCAGACCACTTAGCGACTTGAAACATTTACCAATCGATTCCTGCCATAATTTAGAACAATATTGCCGAAGAAAGTTTTCAAAAATATCCCTTTGTTTGGTCACATAAAATTTATTTCTTCTAGACCTAATTTGTATTGGCTAAGATTACTAAGAATATACAAATATAGCACAACGGCTGAGGCAGTCGCTAGTGAGAGGTAACGTCTACACACGCTGCCATTGGCCAGACTCGCTCAGATCTCGCGAGTGGGCGGGGACTAGATCTGCTCGTGTGGTTTAAACTGAGCATCGTGTAGGAGTTTATATTTATAGGATGATTTACTTATTAACATAAGGAAATTGCGCTTAAATTGTCACTAGACTTTTTATTAACTTGTTTTTTATTTTGTCTGTTCTATTTTTAGGAGGCATCGTCAAAGAAAGCAGATGGGAGAAAAGAAACTTCAAAGACGCCAGAAGTATTATTTGTTAAGACATTTTTAATTTCCTAGTACATTTTTTTAATAATCATTATAATCATCATTAATATGTTAAAGCTATTTTAGTAATAAGATCAAGTTAAATAAAGCGGAAGTAATCTCCACTAAACTTTCTCGAATAGTCTTTTAAACACTACGGGGGACGGCAACTCGGGATTTAGGCATGATTTTAATCCAGTTTACTTAAACTTTTAAAAATAGAATAGAATCTCGTAAAAAAAAAGAACTGCGCACCAAGTGAATGGCAAATAAGATCTGTATAATAGTGCGGAATATTAGTACTTTATAAATTCATATGATTTTTTTGAGAAATCGGAAATAGCGTAAATAACTACATCCGGTCAACGGAAATTACTCAAACTTTGTTTGAAGGTGGAAAATTTGATCTTTCACTTATTTGTAAAATTTCATTTATCTATCTGAAATAGTATTCAAGTTATAGGCTCTTGAAAAATTGAAAGTAGAATAAGTCCCACTTCCAGTTACCGGAAATTGCCGAAAAGTCGATACAGTACTACAAATTTGATATAATACTTATATATGAAACTTAATTAAGCTAGCTGTAACAGTACTCAAGTTATCGTGTTCACAGACACACATACATACACACACACACACACAGACATACTGACATAATTGCAAAACCCAGTTTTTCCGACTCTATTACGCATAAAACGACTATATTTTGATTAATCTGGATTTATTATTTTTGCCTGTTTAAAATAAGTCCCCTATACTCCGTATATGATAAAGTACTGAGGTGTAAAAAGTTGAAAACTGTCAAAATTTCATGTGATTTTTGTGCGCGATTACAATACTTCCTGTATACTCTTTATACGAGAAAATAAAAAAAAATGGTGGATTTTTTTTTTTTTTTGCATTCTTATTTTTGTTTTCACTATATAAGCAGATGCATATTGTCAGTTATATTCAGTGATTGTTTTTATCCTATGTTATTAGGCTTTGATGAAATTTTAGCACGATTATAATAATCTGTTGAAGTGTCCAATCTTTTAAAATATGTGTTTTTTTCACAATGATTCTCCATTGCAAAGTGTGATTTTAAATTATAAGCTAACATCGCAGTTAATTGTGTATAACTTTTCTTCCGTTTTGTCATTAGGAAGATTTGAATAAATACCAAAGTGATCTAAAGAAATATATGGGAGACTACTATCAGATACCTGATTTAAAAACTGCGTCTAAAGGTGAGCAATGAATTGGATTTTCATGAGTTTGAGAATGTCGATCGTTAAAGCTAAAAGTTTGACACAATTGTAGTTAAAGCATTCCTGTGCTGCATAACGTTTTGTATTAATTGTAAGATGATTAAAAACTCAGTAAAAGACTCTGCCATTTTTTTAGATTAGGTTATTAGATGTAGATGGCGTCTTTCTGCTTAAAAATCTGCTAAATTAACGTAAATTGCTAACTCATTATCGCTAAACCAAAATGATTTACTCTACAGAAGCTGCGGTTTCTGTTTTTACTATTTAATTTGTTTGTATACCATTGTAAAGTTATATTTTGTCCAAAACTACCTTATGTGATGGAGATATTTCGCCATTGAATTGTTAATAATCCATATTATTTTCAGATCCATTCTATGATCTTTTTATTTGGGCAGTTCTTAAAAATTATTTTGAACTTTCAAAAGTGTTCCTAAAGCACTCAAACGTATGTACACTTTATATTAGATGCTAACATTAAGTAGTTTAAATAAAAAACAAGTTTATATTCATTCATTAATTGCTCTGATAATGGTTATTAAAATTTTGGTTTTAAGAATACAAGATGGCAATGTTACCATACAAAGTTATTTTACAAAATAACATAGACATATATTGCTGATTTAATTATAAATTTAGGTTAAACACAAACTTAAAAAAATGTCTATAGATAACTTGTTTTAAGGGGATAGGCTCCAGTAAAAAAAATGTAATACTAGAGAGAAAGCGCTGTTTCTCTACAGCCTTTTAAGGATACATCCGCATATGTGTTTAACACAAGTTTCGGGAATTTTCGGGCATTAAAAGTAGTGTTTTTAACGGATCTACAATTTGAAAATTCATAAAAAATTAGTTTGTATATATGCACTTAAAATGTTTAGCTGATTACCCCAAAATATGGAAGAAGATTATGAAGTCGTTATTTCTGGGGCTTGAAATAGAATATTTTATGAATGTTGAAAATCATACGAATGGGTTATTTTTTTCAAGATGGCCGCCGTTGTCACAGTTACCAAGATTTTTCCCACCAATTGTTTTTATGGAAACATGCAGATGTACCTTTAAAAAGCTGTAGAGAAAGAATTAGTTCCTAACGAGTTTTAAAAAGGTTTTTTTTTTACCGGAGCCTACCCCCTTAATTTGTTTCAGGAATCCTCAATTTCGGCGTGTTTATTTGCATCCGATGTTCTATCTAAGCGTTCATCTAAATCAAAGGATAGATCTAAGGAAGAAATAGAAAAGAGTGCTGAGTATGGAATTTACAAATACGATTTTTACCATCTTTTCAAAATATATTTACAGAGTTGAACAAACTTATCCTGTAACATTTCTTAAAAGTTAAATTTTCAACTGTCATCTCGATTTACATCCAACTCAAAAGGATTAAAAATTGTAAATTAAACGACTCGAATTAATAGCACTGTATAATTTACTTAAGTAGTAGCATCGTAATACTTTATGTTACTTTGTACGAACCAGAGCCTACAAGCAACTCTCCATAGACCTGCTAAAGCAATGCTACTCGTCCAACCGTCAGAAGACCCACGACATTTTGTGTATGGTTAGACCAGAGTGGGGTAACACGTCCTGCATGTTCATGGCTGCGAGGTCTGAGAACAAGTTGTTCATAGCAGAGCCGGCGTGTCAGGATCTCATCAAAAAAGTCTGGAGGGGCTTAAGCAACAGCGGAGACACAAATGTAAGTCTCAAGATGGCAGGCCTAATATTTTTACCGTGTAAAACTAATTTAAAATATATATATATATATATATATATATATATATATATATATATATATATATATATATATATATATATATATATATATATTGTATTATATATATATATATATATATTGTATATTATATATATATATATATATTGTATATTATATATATATATATATATACATATATATATATATATATATATATATATATATATATATATATATATATATATATATATATATATATATATATATATATATATATATATTGGATGTTTGTGTTGATATATTGACTAAAGTACTAAAATCATAAAACAAACTTCCAAAATATCTTCTATATACTACCAGAACTCAAGTTTGTTTACATGTTTGAATATTTTTTTTGTTTGTTTGTCCGTATGGCTACAGGATATCTGCACTATGTGTAGAGCTGTAAAATAGTAATTAGGTAGAGAACAATTTTTGTTTTTAGACAGACTGTTAATCACAAATTAATTTAAGGACGTTAATTCATTTATTGATTTATTCATTGGTAGATTAACCACATTAATTTTAAAAGTTCAGATCAATGGCTTTACTTAGAGTAAATAGTGACGTCAAATGATTTATTTACTTTTTACAACATTAATGGCTGCTTCCATACAAAATTGTGTTGCCCATTCAGATCTTTAACACGTTATATAGCTAATTTTCTGTCGGCTTTAGCTTTAACGATGCGCCCGTTTGCTATTTTTATAAGGTTTAACACTATTATCAATGTTTTAACAGTTCTTTTTATTTTATTATATAATACATTTCTCTAGATCTAGATCTACAGATCAGCTGTCGAAGGAAGAAAAAGTTCTAGATCTAGATCAAGGTCACTAGACTATAATCCTAGATCTAAACTTAATGTAAATTATCTAGAATAAAGATCTAGAATCTATTTCAGGCCCTAATTATTTTATATAAATCTTTGTTTATCTTCAATGATCAACTAATTTTATACGCATTGGATTTATCTATCTAGGTTCTAGATCTAGATCTAAAGTTACGGCAAAAACTAGAATTTAGTCTCAACGTAAATTCTACATCTAGATCTAGACTTAACGTAAATTCTACATCTAGAATTTAGAACTAGAATCTAAATGTTAAACTTATTTCAGGCCTTAATTATTTTATATATATCTTAGTTTGTTTAGCTATGGAATTTGATAATTTGGGATATAGGCCCTAATTAAATTTAAAATAATAGGACCTATTCGCCTAACTGGTTTCTTACTTTGCAGTACATTATAGGACTAATTCTACAGTGGTTAGTCAGTGCCCCTATATCTAAGATGGTAGCGTAATTGCTACCATGCGGGTGGTACGGGTTCGAGACACATCACGACAAAGCTTTTTTTTTCAATTTTTTGTTTTTTAAACGTGAATGACGAAGTTGCCTATCGGGACCTCGCGGGACACAGGGCAGGTCAAATAGAGTTCACCTGCTTCTTTGTCCTCGGCATATGAAGGGATAGTGTGGTCAGAGACATGTTCGACCGGAATCGTTTTTTTAAACGATAAAAACATGTTCTCTGAGACTTGGCGGGACACTGAGCAGGTGAAGTAGAGTTGAGTAGGTCACCTGTGACGTCAGTATATGAAGGGGTAGTGTGGTCATACCCATGCTCAGCAGAAATCGGTGTTTTTAAAAGATTAAAAAAACGTCTTTTTAAATGTGGGGTCTGGTTATTTTGTGATGATAAGTGACAGACGTGATGTTATTTATGGCAGACCGCCGAAACCCACAGTGATCTAACTAGATAACAGGTAGTCTAGAAATACATAAATGTATGTGGCTTTTGCTGCATTGTAATTTGCCAATTTAATTCCAATTAAACAACGTTTGTTTTAGAATAAACGATGTAAAATATATCAATTTATTAATAATTATGTTGCATTTATGTATTAATAATGTTTGTAATTTTTTGTTGTATATAGTTAGGCCTATATAGTTATTTTTCGTGCATTTGTTGACTTTAAATTCGGTTAAATAAGCACTTTTTTATGTTTACAATTGCAGAAGAATAGGCCTAAATATGAAATCGTGTCTCACTTGTAAGTGTAAAATATATCCTTGTAGCTTAGCACTTTGTAAACTCTTTGGTTGTCGTTTGATTACATTTTATCATGTTACTTAGAATATTTTTTCGTTCACATGCTAAAATATATTTTCTGTTAAAGGTTTCATTTTTTTTCAGTTGTAAATCTGCAAGATTCAAGTTCGCAATGAACATAGTGCGTGGTGAACCATTGATAACGTATTTGATTGGACACTTATCATTTTTCAAGATTTTATCTTTCTTGAGTCCTTTGTCTGTCGTACTTCTGTCTTTAGTCATAACGATGCAAAACAATTTCCGAACACAATTTTATCAACTTTGAAACATAATTAAAAAACCCTTAATTATGCAATCTGACCAAAAAATTTACGTAATTAGTTGTTTAATTTATTTTGCTGAAAACTAGATTAATTAATGATTGCTGTATAAGGTAATAGTTTTCTGAAATATATAATACAGCTATCAACGCTTTTGTTTATTGTTATTTAATAAACGGCGAAAGAACATACTTAAAAAACATTTCATTTTTCTCTATTTAGTGTACATTACCGTCAAAGAGATGTAGTGTTAGGTTTAGGGGTTGGGGTTACGGTTACTGTTAGGGTTAAGGGTTAAGGGGTTAGGTATTGTTTAGCGTTAGGACTAAATATTTTCTTATGTTCGTTTTGCATTTTTTTTGTTCATTTTTTGACTGATTGTTGTTTGAAGGGGTAGGCTCCGGACAAAAACGGGAAATTAAACTTTTTAATTAATAAGCCTTTTTTTATTTATTTGTGTATGTATAAGTTAGTGTACATAAGGCAAAATATTTGCTTGTACCAGGGACTCTTCTGAAAATATGGTTGCCATGGAAACGGCGGCCATCTTGGAAAAACTACCTTTTGTGGAGTTCTAAAATTTTATAAAGTAACATATAAACCGCCCCTATAATCATTAGTTCTTCTTGTACTAACACCAGTAGAGTCAGCTGGCTAGTATTTGTAAACGAAAAACAGCTTGAAATATTTTTTCAAATAAAAAAAATGTATGGTAAAATTCCATTGAATTTTGCATTAATTTTAATGGAATTTCACCACACCACATTTTTAAACATTAAAAAAAATATTTCTAGAGTGTTTTCTGTTACAAAAACTAGCCAGTTCACTCAATTAGTCTTAGTACAAAAAGGATAAATGGTTAGATGGCCGATATATATGTTAGTTAAAATTTTAGAACACCAGAAAAGGATTTTTTTTTCAAGATTGCTGCCGTTGCCATAGCAAACATATTTTCAAAAGAGTGTCTGATGCATGAAAACATTTTCCTTTAATTACCCTAGCTTAGATATACACAAATTAATCAATAAAACGTTTAAATTAAGAAGTTGTTTTTTTTCTGGAGCCTACCCCTTTAAGACATTTCCAACCTGGCTATTTCACACTTTGCCTAAACAGTTCTTGGCGATCTGTATAATGCCATTTTATGTTATGCCTGGGAAAAGTGAAATAATTTTGTCTAAAAGCGACATTTATTGATACTCCATTAAATAAAAGAAACAATAAAAAGTATCTTTTTTAATACTATTATTTATTTTCATTTTATCAAAAACTGATGTAACTTTAATTAAAGTCAGATTTTATACATATTCAAGTCAAGCTTTAATTGTCCGAAATCCAGTAGTGCGAACTATAATCGTTTATTTTTTTTATTCAATATAAACATTGAGCGTTAATTTCTCGTTATTTAAAACTTTAATTTAACAACTGTTTAAAATTAATATTTTCGAACTCTACTAAATTGTATATTCATGCATTTTAATGTTAAGTTCTTGAAAGCTAATTCTCAAGGCAAATTTAGTCGGAGATTTTAAAGTAACACTTTAGAGTTTGTTACAAACCTTGATCCTATTATGTATTTACATCTCATCCGTAACACCAACACTGATTTAACACTACCCACTCTAACTCATTGGCAATTTAGCGATTCATTTAAGCAAATATTTGTATTTTTCAGTTTTCCTACGCGTTCTTTCTGGTTCTGTTCAGCTATATTCTAGTGGTGGAGCTATCACAAAACTTTCATTGGACGGAGGCCGTTCTTTTAACCTGGATCATTGCGTTTGCATTTGAAGAGTTGGCTCAGGTAAGTTATGTTTTGTAACTGTAAAAAAATGACAAATTTATTATTTATCACTATTTATACGTAATATAATTACATAGCAGTCTGTTCAAAAGGGATTTTTTATTTTATTGCTTTAAAAAATTCATGAAAGTCCATTGTGTTTTTTTCTATTTATGTTTTATTTAAAAAAGATTTACTTCAAGTATTTTGATAAGCAAACAAAAACTAAAATCTTTAGGCGCGTTTTTATTTGTTTTTATTTGGTCATACAGTATATTACAAAATTTTATTACACAAATATATTGATCAAATTCCTCAGTGTCTGGAGATAGAAGCAGCTGGGTATCTCTCAATGCTAAGCCTCTACATAAAGAATGGTTGGAATAAGATGGACCTCTTTGCGCTGTTTTTGTTCATAGTTGGCTTAGTTCTGAGAATCGTTGGACGTAACCATGGCGATGTAATGGCGGCGGCTCGCATCGTGCTTAGCCTCGATTTGATCTTGTATTTTTTTGGTGTTCTGCACATGTACACGGTGCTTGAGAGAGTGGGGCCCAAGATCGTTATGATAAAGAAAATGGTTTGTTTTCTCTGTTGTTATGTTATACCTTAAATTTAGAACTTGTGCATATTTCTTATATCGCTAATTTATACTAGTGATGACTTACATATATTTTAAAGAATCTCACAACTTTTTAATGTTTTTTCACAATATGATATGCTTAAATATCTAAAAAAAAACCTCTGACAATAAAATTATGTATACGATGTCGTGGTAATAGTAGCAATTATAATAATATATTGTTTAAAAGCAAACTGTTTAATGCTTTTTCTAACAGGTAGTACAAGATCTGCTGTTATTTATAGCAATTCTCGCGGTATTTGTGGTCTCATACGCCATCGCATCAGAGGCCATATTGTACCCAAACACAGAATTGACGTGGAGACTTTTGTTCCAATTGCCTCGTCGAGCCTACTGGAACATCTACGGGGAGCTATTTTTAGATGACATCGAAGGTAATGGAGAACTCGTTGTAAGCTAGTACAAAATTCTGTCAGCGTCAATCAAGCGAAAGATGGGGTTACGACAGGCCTGTAGTATTCATTTATGATTGTAAACTGAGTTTTATAAGAAATGACGACAACTGTGCTATTCACTGAATACTGAACACTAACATCATTGTAATTGTCGGATGTGTAAAACCACCATTTCAATTAATTGAAAATTGAAATTTTATATTAAGGAATAAAAACAAATATAACAGAATAACAGAATTTAAAAAAAAAAACTTTATTAGAAGGAAAATGTATTTTTTTAAAGTTGTAGAAAGTTTCTATTAGAAAAATCACTTTTATATATATATAAATATAAATATATATATATATATATATATATATATATATATATATATATATATATATATATATATATATATATATATATATATATATATATATATATATATATATATAGATATAGATATATATATATATATATATATATATATATGTGTTTGTACTTTTGTACTTTAATGAATGTATACGTGTTTTTTTACTTAGTATTCGCATTTGTTAAAATATAACTTAACTTTTTATGAGCTTGCACCATATTTAAAAGCGATTATGTTTTATCAAATAAACAGTTTTAATTTTTTTTCCAAATTATTTAACACCACCCAATTGCGCAGGACAAAAAGACTGCACCAACAACGCCTCCTCGTACAAGGACTACAACAACTTGAGGTGTCCATCAGAATCTGGACGCTACGTTGTGCCCATATTGATGGGGTTCTACATGATCTTGACCAACGTCCTTCTCCTCAACTTGCTCATTGCTATGTTCAGGTAACTGAGCTACTTCCTCATTATCCACACGTTGATATTCACAGAGAAACATACTATATTAAGGTGACCGGAAAGATTCACAACGGAAAACTGCGCAACGGAAAACCGAAGCACAAAAAAGTGCGCAACTGCATTTGTGTTTTCTTATATCGAGCATTTATAGAAATTAACAAAAAATTACTGTGTAGATTGTAGCATAATGAAACACATTTTCTCGAAATATTAGAGTGCTTAAGTATAATTAGTTTGCATTGGCGTATTTTTCTAAATGCGCAGATTTCCGTTTCGCAGTTTTCCTATGGCGCATTTTTCTGGGAACCACTATATTAACCCGATAGTTTCGAGTTTGAATCAGGGTTCAAGCTAGTAGAACGTCTGTGAGTCAACCCAACTCTGATGGGTACCTAACTCATGATAGGGAAAGTAAAGGCGGCAGGGCATAGTGCTAGCCTCATTATCCCTTTTTATGCCGAGGTCAAGAAACATATGAACTCCTCTTCATCTGCGCGAAGGATCGTTAGGTCTAAATAAGAATCTTTACTTTTTTTTTACTATATTACAACCTAACTGAAACAAGTTATCAAGTTTAATATTCAAGCACCGAATTTTTTTACAGCTACACTTTCAAAGAAGTAGAAGAGAAGACGAAAAACCATGCCAGTTTTCAGAAGTTTAATATCGTCTTGGAGTATGCCCAGCGACCTATTTTACCTACACCGTTAACCATACCCTTCACAGTAATCCAGATTGTACGCAGTATTTATATGAAGTGCGGAAAAGTAGAGAAAAAGTCCACTGAATTTAGTAAGTCACAACTCACAAACTCTACATGTTTTTACACACAAACAAAATACTACAGTATTAGGAAGGAAAGATTGTGTAGAGAGTGATACGATAATATAAAGAGATTTCTCAACTTTTAAACACACCAAAAACTTATTACCTTTGTAAACAGCTTATTTACATTTCCTAATAAGTAAACACCAAACCCACATCTTTAACGCGACAGTATGTCCTAGTTGCACCATTCTTACGTTTGTTTTCATTTTTGCTATCCCGCTGAATGACCTTCACATTCGTGCATTAGGCCGCACCTATTCAAGCCCAGACGAGCTCACTGAACAAAGAAAACTCATCCAATGGGAGAACGCTATAATCACAACATACTTCGACACGGCTCAAAGGAAGGAGGATGTTAAAGGGATTTCCCGAAAAGATTTTGAAAAGTAACTTTTTGTATTACTTTTTTAAGAAGCAAATGATGTGTTATTCTTTTAAAAGCAGATTGCGGTTTACAATTGAAATTGCTAAGTTTTACAATTTTTTACAACTGCACACTTAAGCTCTATTTTTATTTTTTTAGATTATCAACAGACATTTCTGCGGATATTCAGAAAAAGGTAATTTTTAAAAAATAACTATGTATACAAACAAAGAATGAGCAAATATATTATGTATGATCGAGAGGTATAAGATCAGAATCCCTCAAGATAGGTCTTGGTTTGACCCAGGGGCTAGATAAATATATTCTGTATCATTAGCAGAGGTGCACAAAACATTGCAAATACAGCGGCCATGATAAAACTTAACACCACGTTATCTCTCAATAATTTACATTAATGTTCCAATGGACATTACAACTGCAACACTCCAGCATTGCAGGGCTCTATTTCCCTTTTTTCCTTCAATCTATATCTATTTCTGCTTATATACATACAAAAGCCCAAACATATATGTATATATATATATATATATATATATTTATTTATTTATATATATATGTATATATATATACACAACAATATATATTTTTTTATCATACTGTTGTAGATATTTCACACAAAATATATACGCAACAGTTAACGTACTGAGACTTGTTAACTTACAAATTGCTCACATGAACAATCGGTCTACTTAGTGGAAAAATATATTCTATTTAATATTAATTAAACAGTGAAGTCTTAATATTATTGTTTTTAAATATTAAAAGTACGAGACTCTTTTAATGTTTATTTATGTAAGCCGATATACAAATTTACATTATATATAATCTTAAGCACTATACTACGCAACAAAGCATTAATCATTTGTTGTGACTAAAACAATTTATATTTTAAAAATACTTCCTAATAAACTTTTTTAAAAACTTAATATTTAGAAATTTTAAAATTTGCTTTAATCCCGTAACATTTATTTCCTATTTAGTTAAAATTTAAAGGTCACGGAAATGTGAAGACGAAACATAAGTAAGTAATAAAATTACAAACATGCATATGCATGTTTTTTCTAGTCTCTTTATTACATATTGTAAACAATTACTGTTGCTTAAATTGTCCAAAATGTAAAATAAATAAATAAAATAAAAACAAATAAATATGTTTTTTTCTTTTCAAGATATCATTGTGTCTTTTCTACAAACCGAATATTTGCTGTGTTTTAAAAATAGATTTAAAAAGGAATTACTAGCATAAGACCTACTGTAAATTACATTTTGCCTTTTACTACTGGCGAAACAATGTTAGTAAAATAGCGCACTAATATATATATATATATATATATATATATATATATATATATATATATATATATATATATATATATATATATATATATATATATATATATATATATATATATATATATATATATATATATATATATATATATATATATATATATAGATACATATGTATATACATATATATATATATATATATATATATATATATATATATATATATATATATATATATATATATATATATATATATATATATAATTGATCTTGTAAGCAGGAGAATCGAAAAACAAGAATTAAATACATCTGCCAATACAAATCAAGAGACCACGTCAACTGAATGCTGAAAAGTGGTTTTGTCTGCAAAACATTTTTGCCTTAGTAAATGTTAAATAATCTTATTACAAACCTATATTTTCAGAATCTGTTAAATCTTTTACATGTAGATAAACTATATTTTATATTAGCTGGAAAATAATTTACCTCTATTTCATATTATTTTTAGTTGATAAATATTATTTACTTACATGGTATATTATAGAACTTTTTTATATGAAAATACTTGGTACAATCTGATAGAACACAATACACCAAAATTCAATACTTTTTTCGTTACTCTTATAAGATTATGTTTTAAGACATATACATACATTCATGTGATAATTTTCTCGAAATATGTTTTATATATTTTAAGCTTTATGGTATGCAAACTACTGTGTGTATTTTAATTATCCGGTAATTATTTTAACTTTATGTCTGGATTTTTTTATTATCCTATGTTTTCATCAGCTGCTTTCAAAATTAGACAGATTTAAAAATTCAAGCAACTATTTTATGTAAATCATAAACATTATTAAACAGAATACTTTTTCTCTGTCTCATTAAATAATATGAGTTCCCTTATTTTTTTATGTAGTATCTGTCTTGCTACTGATTGTATTTAGCTGAAATTGTTCTTGTTCACAATGATATGTCAAGGAACACGTTACACCAATCAAGTGAAAGAATTGTGTTTATTTTCTGTTTTTAATTTTGAAAACCTAATTTGTTATAATATTTAACTAACTGCTCTATAATTGTTATATTAGTTATATCAGTTTTGCTATTATTACATTATCAGTGAATACAGTCTTTCATTTATTCCTCTACAAAATTGTATTTTAAATCTAAAAGCGTTGCATTTAAAAACGAAAGACAAAATATCTCTTTTACAATACCGTAAGACTGAATGCAAATATTTTCAGCAATTTACTGTGCTAAATTACTGTTAAAATTTTGTTGGCTACATGCTTAAAAATAATCAGAAACTAACTTTGAATTGTACTTTAAAGTTTAACACTCAAATACATTTTTTTTATCCTTATATACATTGTATTTCAACAATTATAATGTGTGTTTCGTTTTAATGTTTTGAATTTTCTAAGAATATTGCGTGTTGCGGAATAGAATGATTGTATAATACTAGAGAAATAATCAATGTGATATTATTTAATGTTTAAAAGTAAAATTAAAGTTTCGGTACCCATAAAATATGCAGTCGATGATTTATTTAATTTTTAACTCACCTTAAAGAAGCAACGTTTTTAAAGTATTCAAATTGAACCTTTTTATTATTAAAATAGTTAGGTTTTATTTTGGAAGATTTAAAAAAAAAATTATCAATGCCTTTAATTTTTACTGTACATTTTTAACAAATCCGTAGGCAAAATTCAAAGAAGAGACTGACTCCAGGTGGTGTATATTTTTTTTTTAATTTCAAAAGAAGTTTTTTAAAAAATAGCTTTATTTATAAAAATATAGAAATTATCGTCTTACGTAGATAGAAAAACGTTTCTACACAAAATAGCATTTTAAAATTGTTATTAGATCGAAGTATTTTAAGCATTATTCAGTAAGAAACAAGATTACCAAAACTTTATTAAAAAAATAGCTTTACATTACAAATTTATTTATTTTTTTGTAAAGTGTAGGCCCTATTTTTGTTTTTTCTAAAAACATTTTCTCTAATTTAAGCTCAACCATGATTAGATAGTCAGTTCTTACTGTCTATAAATCAGGAAGCAAAACAACGGGTTACATTGAAATATTTAGTTGTATCTACGTAGTAACGTAGTTTCTGCAACATATTTGAATTAAATCTTGTATCATATCCCGATATTGCAATTTAAATGAAGAAACTTAATCACTTCCTTATTTATTTAGCAAACATTATCATGGTTTGATGAACTAACTATCTTCTCTTGAGCATTAAGATTATTAACAAACTTTGAAGAAATTGTGCTTTAAGTGAAACGGTTTTTTTTTTCAAAAGGTTCAGAATTATTAAATTCAAACTCTTGCCATGCAGAACATGTGAATAAAAAACAATCATTGCATGTTTTTGTTTTACATTATACAAAATTCTATATTCAAAATCATGTTGCACCTTATATGAAAAAATAATTGAAAAAGTAAATTTGATCATACTTTTTAAAGAAGAAAAATATTTATTTATATTTTCACTGCTGTTCAATACTGCATAAATTGCTGTCACTGAAACTTTTAATTCAGGGCGTTGTCTATTGTAGTTTTATTTAGGAAAATAATTTTGTTTTTAAAACTGGTATGCTTCAATGGGGGTTATACACTGTAGATATTAATACACGGTTATATTTAGGATGCGATTTTAAACATCTTTTTTTTTTAAGTCTGTACATAGCTTGTCAGTATATCTAGGCAATCTTTCAGTGATAAATGATTATAGAACAATAGATCTCAGAGAAATTATTATGTACAAGTTATCTTTTCCCCCTAATACCATTCGCCTTGAGAGATTTTTCCTGAGATATTTTTCCTGAGATAAATTGCCTTTAAATAATTTGTTTTATCAACCTAATAAATATAAGCAACCAGCTACTTGTGTCACCACATAAGCAAGAACATTTGAAAGAACCATCATTACAATTTGATGTGGATACTGTTATTTTGATCTAGTTTAATCAACATTGAACTGATTTATACATATTCTGCTTAGTTTGCTTTTTTTCTTTAATTATTTTTGTATCCAAGATTTCTCCTAATCTCATACTATATAGGGAGCAGTAATGATCCCTAGAGCAACCATCATAATCCAAAATCTCTCTGTGGAATAAATAACAACCATACATTATATATATATATATATATATATATATATATATATATATATATATATATATATATATATATATATATATATATATATATATATTTATATTTATATTTATATATATATTTATATATATATATATACGTGCGTACACGTATATGAACACGCAAACGTACACGCACAAGCAGAGGCACACGCACTCGGATGCGTACACGATCACAAGCACAAAACATGGATGTCAATTTCTTATGCAGCCGTTAAATACACAATATTAGCAACCTTTCAGTGCAGTGTTTTGCTGCCCATTTGTTGAGTAGCTAACCCTGATTCCTGCACTTAAGTTGTAGCACATAGGGTTGTGTTCGTTTTCTATCCAGCTTGCTACAAATTCTTCTGTTGGGTCATACCCTGTAGAAATATACAACTATTTTATTTTCAATATGTTACAGTGTGTCGATTGATTTTTATCGATATATATCCTCACGTAGAGGGAGGGGGTGAGAGATACAATCAAGTTTAGCCTGGTTGTAAATCAAAATGAGCGATGAAAGTATCCAGATAAAACCGAAAGTAGCCCATTCTAGACACCTTTATCACATGTGTGCTGACATTACAAAACGTTCTCGTGTTAGCTTAGCAATAGGGGTTGGGATGGTAACCGAAAGTGGTACTTTACATT
Source organism: Physella acuta (assembly GCF_028476545.2). NCBI lineage: Eukaryota > Metazoa > Mollusca > Gastropoda > Physidae > Physella > Physella acuta. Next base: position 42,916 of record NW_026732018.1, read on the forward strand.
CCAATTATACAGACACGTTTTAAATTGAAGATGGAATAAATAAGCGTAAAATTGCATATTTTTAGAACTTTTTACGAGCGTATAGGGAATTAGGATATATATATATATATATATATATATATATATATATATATATATATATATATATATATATATATATATATATATATATATATATATATATATTTATTTATTTATTTATCTATATATATATATATATATATATATATATATATATATATATATATATATATATATATATATATATCAAGGGATAGAGGGGATAAACCGAGAGGGAATCGAATTTAACTCCAACGCTCTGTCGCCAACATCGGTAACCCTTATCGAGACAACATCTCCACCCTCCTGTCCCCTCCACTCTCAGCATCCTCCCACAACCCTACACCCTCCTTGAATTACCTCGTGCTTACGTCACCGACCAGAGCTACAAGTCTTTACCTAATCCACAGCGATCAAATTCACCGGTCTCTTTGTATTTTCTCCACAAGTTCAGAGCATTCCGACCGACGGTTTTTCTACAGGTTTTGTGGGTAATGGCGGAGGCAGCACAGCTCAACATCAAGCTAAGTGAGCTGATATTTTGAAAAAAATGTACAATTTATTTAAAAAAAATAGTCCTGATTTTAAAATAAGTTTTTTTTTTGTTCACTGTGTTTCTTTGTTTGTTTCTATAGATTTTTTTTAATGTGTTTTTATAGTTGCTTTTTCTTTATTGTAATATTTTAGTATTTTTATTTGTTTATTTGTTCGTTTGTTTCATTGATTGTTTCTCTTTTTGTTTCTATGTTTCATTGTTTGTTTAATGCATTGTCTCTGTCATTGTTTGTCACTGTTTTTCTTAAATTATTTGTTTCTTCGTTTTTTACTTTCTCGTATATACAAAGTAGAAAGAAAATCTTGTAATCGTGCAAAAAAAAAATCGAGATTTTTATAAATCTCGACGTTTTACACCTCACTGTCCGTATGTCTGTGTGTCTGTCTGTGTGTGCGTAAACACGATAACTTGAGTACCGTTACAGCTAGGTTGATGAAATTTAATATATAAATATTTTATCAAAATCGTAGATCCGTATCAACTTTTGAGCGATTTCCGATAACTGGAAGTGGTACTTTTTCTACTTTATTTTTTTCAAAAGCTAATAACGTGAGTACTGTTTCAAATAGATAAATGAAATTTCACACGTAAGTAAGAGCTCTAATTTTCTACCTCCTATTGAATTTTGAGTAATTTCCGTTGACCGGAAGTACTAATTTACACTATTTCCGATTTCTCAAAAAACGCATGTAAATTTATAAAGAACTAATAATATTGCGCACTATTATGCACATTTCATTTGGCTTTCACTTGGTGTGCAATTCTTTTTTCTACGAGATTTTATTCTATTATAAAAACTTTAAGTATTTAAAATGGAGTTCCCATCCCCTGTTGTTTTATATAAGAATATTCGAGAAAGTTTAGGGGAGATCACTCCCGGTTTATTTCTAAGTGGATTTGTAGATTTAAATCCACTTCTCATATTACGATGCCGTTTCATTTTATTTAATACTTTTCTGTCCGATGAAAACAAAGCAATATTTCTTGTCTTACGTTATATTTACTTCACTAAAAAAGAAATTACCAATATATAGAAAATAAAAAAAAAATTAAACAAACTTGTATATACATAATATTTTAACCTTTTAAATAACATTTTTTGTATCATCAAAGCGTTTGATGCTCGGTAAATATGTTACCATTTTCTTTTTTGTAGGGATTTACTGTAACCGTGAGATTATTTAACAGCATTCGAAAAACTCAAAATAAAAACTTCAGAAAAAATATTGTTATATATGATATTGTAATAAAGCATATACAAATAGCTTTCAGCCTCAATAGATGTTATCAAAAAAAAAAAATTATTCGAAAAAGTTTAGAGAAACTCAATTTTGGTTTATTTTTTCAGTACATTGAAAGTCTTGTAGTAGTTTTTCTTTAATTTTCAATTTTAAATAATGAACAATTTGAAAAATAAAAGTATTAAGTCGACATTTATGAGGTATTATGTTTTACTTTCTCGTATATATAGTACAGAGTATAGAGCGAGTATTGTAATAGTGCTGAATAATTAAAAAATATTTTTACATATTTCACCGGCTTACACCTTCCTACTTTATTGTATGCGGATAAGTAATGATTATTGTAATCGTGGAAACAATCTAAATCAATATTTTGACAAATGTTCACGTCTATATCCTTTCAATTCTGGAAGAACTTAGTATTGCAAATAATGCCTCTGTCGGTACGTAAACATGATAACTTAAGTACTATTTCAGTTAGGCTGAAGAAACTTCATTTATAAATATTACATCAAATTTGTAGTTTTCTTTAAACTCTTGTGCGATTTCCATTAACCGAAGGTTATTATTACTAAACTATCACTTTCTGAAAAACCTATAACTTGAGCATCATTTAAGTTAGGTGGACGAAATTTCACACACTAGTTTAAGATTAGTGAGCAAGTTTAAGCAGCTTTTTAACGATTTCCGGTATCTGGAAGTGTTTTTTTTTTTACTTATTCAACGTGAAAACGATAACGTGAGTACGGTTTCGTATAGATCGACAAAATTTCATTCCTAAGTATAAGATCTTAGACTTGGATTGCTCTCAAATTTTGAGTGATCTCCAATATTTTTAATTGATCCTTTCTGTTTCTAAGATACCTAAAATATAAGTATCCTTTCAGTAAGGCGGGTGAAATTGTATAGTTAGAAAAGAGATCTTATTTTACTGACTGTCAAATTTTGAGTAATTTTCGATGACTTCTCGCTATTTCCGACCATTTAACATATGATTTCTACTGGACCGAGTTATTTCAAAATTTCACGTAGGTCAGGACTCGATAACAATGTACTTTGACACACAATGTGACTTAATTAAATGTATAGTTAACTTTTTCAAAAATAATCAGTGTCTTCTTTATAAGGTAATAATTCTCCGCTTTATGATACACGCATTAATTGCGATCCGTCGGTAGTACTTTTCATTTACGTAATTCTCTTCACTTTAAAAAAAAATTAAGAACTAAAGACATTTTTTTTTAAAAACACGTCTATTGAACGATGACACTTGAAGTGCCTTCCCTTTACTATTCTATAAATACATACGAGAACATCTAGGAGTGATCACTTCCGCTTTAATTTTAATGAGCTTTTTATTCATTCTTAGTATAAGTCAGCAGAAATATTTGCTTTAGAGCTCGATCACCAACATGAGTCTTAACTCTAAACTACATTTCTCTGACCTACGTTACTTGTACGTAAACGATAACCAGATTTAAAAACATCCGTGAACACAACTCACTTCAGTCACCTGTCTGTGTGATTGTACCTGAACATTGTATCCCCACCTTATTATTAAATACAGTTATCTTTAACTTAGCTTCTGTTGACTAAATTAAAAGCCAACTCGAATTCTAATTAAAATTCCATGAATAAACGTCGAAAGTAAATGTTATTGGACACTGATTTAAAATATCTGATCACAAACTCACTAATGATAAAATAATGTATGTTACTTTAACATATTTTTATATTATTTCTGTTATTTTCAAAACTGTGACAAATTAATTTATGAAAATCGCTCAGAAAGAGGCAGCTTTATAATTCTTACTATTTGCCACATCATAGGTTATATAGTAACTATTTCTAGCATCGTTGTTTTATAAGAAAACATGTTTAAATAAAAATACAATAAATTGAATGAACTGGGTGAGGCTAAGGTGCCATTATTTATCTTACTCAACATCGGATATTTGCGAAATCTACAAGATTAAAGCTATTATTTCATACTTGCAATTCAGGTTTTGGCTTGGATTTGAGTCTTTCCAACAAACATTGTAAAACCTCGTACACGGATCTGCACCACCTGGGCATATTTATTTCATCAGATTAACTTTATAGCTTCAAACAAATGTAAATACACAACAAGATAGAAATTATGTTATGTTAAGTCTATCTATACCCATGTGTATTACCTACATACCGTCCTACTAGACAAAGTAATCTCAAATAGGAAATCAATACTTTTTAAAGCAAATTTGTCCGCATATATTAAAATGTATAATTGCAACATTTAGGTTATGCATACTTTCTATGATTTGATTTATTTGTTGTACTTAAACGCAAATTTTTCTTAGTTGATAAAAAAATAGTAACGTAAACAGAAATTAGGAAAATCAGACGTTGAATTGCAAGAATCATTGGGAACCCCAAAACTGGCAATTAAAATACAGGTTTTTAATTTTTAAAATGGTATTAAATCATTGAAGAAGAAACAAAATGAATCACAGTATTGTCCCAAAAAGCGAAAATCGTAAAACGGTGATTTTTACGAAATAACTAGCAAAAGGGATCCGTTTCACGTGAATTATTGGCCTCTATATTTTTACTGTTATACTTACTTAGAAAAAAAAAATATTTACTAGTTATTGGTCAAAACTTTGTGTGCTTTACTACACGTTGAACGATATTAGTGACAAAGAAAAGAACTAATTAGCTAAAAATCCCACACATTTAAAATAATATAGGCTACCGACCCCTATTAGAAAAATTAAAACCAAATTATATACGTTACTAGTCAACACAACACCATATTAAATTCACACATTCAGTTGAAAACACGGTTGTTCAATGGTCATTATGTTGTTTTTAAAGTAATTTGTATTAGTTTGAACGAGAAAATATTTTACATTTTATAACCTACTTCTTGATTAGTGAATTTATAGAATCTAGATCAAATTGAAATGTGAATGAAATAGTTCATTTCTTCATCTTCTAAAGTTGGAAGATGACGCCTTTAGTGTTGCGTTCTTTCCATAGTGTAAACATGTGGCATGTGACGTCATTGTTTATTGGGTAGTTTTCACAACTATAAATACTTTTCCGTTTGCACAATTTAAAATGTTTCTACATTCTAATATTGCTTTATTTTATTTTCTTCTTTTAATAAAATTTAGCTTATACATTAAAAACACCCACCATATTATCTATCTATCTATATACTCCTAAAACTCAAGTTTGTTTACATGTTTGAATATTTATTTGTTTGTCTGATTTGGTACTGTAAGGAAACTGCTTTATATGGGGGGCTGTAAAATAGTATTTTAGTAGAAAACATTTTTTATTGCAGACAGACTGTTAATCATACATGTATTTAAAGACGTTAATTAATTAATTTATTTATTCATAAGTAGATTAACTACATTAATTTTAAAGTTTTAGAACAATGGCTTAACTTTGACTGAATAGTAACGTTTGATAACTCGTTTTTTTGTTTGTTTGTTTTTCTGATTCATTATTGGGAAGAATCTGCATTATGTGTAGAGCTGTAAAAGAGGATTTTGGGTGGTAAATATTGTTCTTTCTTAAACACACTGTTAATTGCAAACTAATTTAAAGCCGTTAATTAATTTATTGATATTGGTAGATTAACCACATTAATTATAAAAGTTTAGAACAATGACTTTAGTATTAGTAAAAAGATTTATTTTCTTTTTACAACAATGTTTTCAATGATTTTTTCTTAAGGCCTATATGTGAATGATAAGGTTGACTATCAGGACCTCACAAGGCACAGGGCAGGTGAAGTAGAGTTCACCTGTTTCTATGTTCTCAGCATATGAGGGGATAGTGTGGTCAGAGCCATGCTCGGCCGGAATCGTTGTTTTTTTTTAATACAAACATGTCTTAGACTTGGCGGGGCACTTGGCAGGTGAAGTAGAGTTTAGTAGAGTTACTTAAAATATAAAAATCGTCTTTTTGAATGTGGGGTCTGGTTTTTTTGGGATGATAAGTGCTGACAGACGTGATGTCATTTATGGATGACCCCCCCCCCCCCCCCCCGAAACATACAGTTATCTAACTAGGTAACGGGTAGTCTAGTTTTCAACTAAAGTTCATATCTTTAAGTTCTCCATCTATCGCTGAAGATTCAGATCTCTAAGGCTCGGGATATGCGGACGGAGAGATAGATGGAGACAGAGATAGAGATAGAGGGAGAGAGAGAGCAGTTCGCACATACGCTATTATTTCTTAGGATAGCCACTAATTTTGTGTGTTACAAATGTATGTCTGACAGGTATATAAATAGAAACATGGGCCCAAAGATTAAATACGTTTTGGTCCGCGCGTAGATTAATTCTAAGCTCCGTCTCAACCCTCTGGGTCGATGCCTCGAATAAAACACCAAAGCAGTGGTTCTTAAACTGGGTTTGATCGAACCCCGGGGGTCAGAAGTGCGTCAGAAGTTCGTTGGAGGTGAATACACACACCATTTGAACCAGTGTGCGCGATAGGTTTAGCGGCCGCGGCCGTTGACAGTTCAAATACGAGAGCACGACAGCGTGAAATAATAATAAAGTACGCCCGAGCGAAACAACGCGTAAGTTTATACTGTTTCTATATCGCGTAGCCCTTGACGTCACGACAAGCATACGTAACGTATCATGCCGACGTCACTTATACAGGCGCGTTGATCGTGTATACAAGTGCTGTGACGAATAAACTTCTTATTTTTATTTCATGGGACAGAAGTCGACTTGTAACTGTCGTGACGGTACGTAGTATGATTACTTTCTTAAATTTTTAATCCCTTCATACTTGTTTTGGTCCCTCGAAATATAAACTGGTCGAACAAATATGTACAATTTGGATTCACGTGTATAACAAAACTTGATGTGAGTTATCGTCCAAACAACATGATTTTCGATACCAATCTATTTTATTCTAGCACCGGCAAAACTAAGAGAACACTGCATGGGGATGGAAAATACAAGACCACAACGCTCGCTAGCATTTCTGAACAGGTGTCTGAAAGACAAGTGCAAAAGTCGCAAAATGATGTTGATGCAAGGTTCATTTTGCTCAATAGTAAAATATGTACCTTTGTTTGAGTATTTTTTAAAAACATTTATTTTATTTTTTTTCTAAATGCGGCCATACTAACACCTTAAAATTGCAATACGAAATAATTTGTATATAATAAATATGAATATATATATATATATATATATATATATATATATATATATATATATATATATATATATATATATATATAACAAGCTGATATCAATACGAACTTGCTGGGGGTTGTTGATAAAAATCATAGCAGATTTTGAGTTCCGATCGGCTTTCATCAAACGAAAAACCAGTTTTTGAGCTTGGGTCTAAATCTGTAAATATCAAACAAAAAACTTTTTTTTTTTACTTTAGCGTGCACCAATACACACAAAAATTATGTATCATACTTGGATAAATAGGTCAAGATAGGATACAATTCAATGTGATGTTTAAAAAACGATTGATTTGGATGCTAACTTTGATTTCAAAGGATTAAAAGTATAATAACAGTTAAATAATAACTATAGGAAAAATTGTATATTAACATGGAAACAAAAAAAACAGTTTAGCAAAATTATGTTTAAACATAATAAATTCATCACAATTTATACTATAGGACGCTTAGTGTCGTAGGACATCCCTGAGTAAACCCATCTTTGATGTATATCAGATTCACATTTATAAAAATAGAGATGTCGAGATCATAGAAACAGATGAACTCGACTTCACTTACCTCATGGGCTGCTTGGCTAGAGACTTTCCCCTACTTTACTATTTATATGACTGCACGAATATATATATATATATATATATATATATATATATATATAAATATATATATATATATATATATATATATATATATATATATTTATAGCCACAGCCACAGCCACAGCCACAGCCACAGCCACAGCCACAGCCACAGCCACAGCCACAGCCACAGCCACAGCCACAGCCACAGCCACAGCCACAGCCACAGCCACAGCCATAGCCATAGCCATAGCCATAGCCATAGCCATAGCCATAGCCATAGCCATAGCCATAGCCATAGCCATAGCCATAGCCATAGCCATAGCCATAGCCATAGCCATAGGTTATAACGGATGAGAATAGTCAGAACTTAGGTGTCTAAGTGGAGTTAAGACGGGGGTTTATATGCGTTTTTATCACATGGGTGAGTGTAGGTCGAAAAGAAGGGGGGGGGTGACTGCCGACCGGGTAGCGTTTGTTATAGATATGACAATAAAGAAGTAAAATGCATAGTATTGTCTTTATTGAAATTATTTAATTTCGACGCAAACAATATACAGACACATGCAGGGCTGGCGCTACCTACAAGGCGAAGTAGGCGGTCGCCTAGGGCGCTATTCATAGGGGGGCGCAAAAACGTGTAATCGCCATTATTAAAAGTACCTAATAATTAATAACTTTTATTATTTTATATAAACTATAGACAAGGTAATATATAAATCTTTTAATTTCCAACATTTCAGATAATTATGTAATTTTAATGTTGACTCAGTGATCGTTCTAGCTCATGACGCGAAGTTGTGAAACACGTGCAGTTTTGATTTTTAATATGGCTTCTAAGTCTCGTTTTCTCTCACTTTGAATTAAAAATCTCAATACTCAAGGAGATATTTATATTTTAAAACTAAATTAATTGTTGGCACCAGAAGATCCTAAACAGAGCTCTACTCACTATCTTGGGTATGGGTATACAGTTTTTGGAAGAGAGGTTTCAACAATTAGAACAACATGATATTCTAATCTTAATGATATATCCAACATCAACAAAAAGATATTGATGATGATAATCTTCTCAATGAGTTTCCAGTTGTAGCTTCCTTAGCATATGTCACCATCCGATGTTCTTCTCTATATAGTACACCCACCATTGGAAGATATTGTACTTAATGTTTTATTTCCTTGAGAATACAATTAACACTTCCGGTGTCCAGGGGATAGGGGTGGGGGGGGAGGCCGTTTAGTGGATGGGGATCATAATTCGGCAAAATTTTAAAAATGGGTTTTGCACCTTGATAAACTAGTGGTTTTGTGAGTAAAAAATCGACTGCAGCAGTGATTGTTCTACAGTAACTGACACTCACTGTTGCGTAGAGAGAAAAAGATGTAGTATGAGAAACGGGGCCTTTAAACCACTTCCATGACACTGTTCATAATTTTCGGCGATATATAAATGCGATATTTTAAAACTGGATAATCTCAGATTAGAAATGAGTTTCAGCCTATCTCTGTGTGGTTTGTTGTCGAATTGTTTGAATGAAATAAATAGGTTAAATGGTTTAATTTTAAATTTAGTGAGTTAGTCTGCTAATTTATATATATATATATATATATATATATATATATATATATATATATATATATATATATATATACATATATATATATATAAGAATATATATATATATATATATATATATATATATATATATATATATATATATATATATATATATATATATATATGTATATATATATATATATATATAATAATAAGGGGCCCGAAAAAAAATTGCTAGGGGGGGGGGGGGAGGGCGCGTTTTTTATAAGTTTTGCCTAGAACCTGGCTCCGGCCCTGGACTCATGTATATAATATGAGAGTGTGGTGAGAAATGGTACGAGATATATGAGATAGGGGCTTTGTTTTTAATGTCCCTGCATAACACATAAAACTACAAGAAAAACGTTATCAAAAACATTTTGATTTTCATTAATGTGAGCTATATAAAGAAGTCTCTAAAAAATATTTTGTATATTCCTTATACTGTCAATATTTCTTTGACTCTGACTTTAAATTGTTAATGTAAGCACTTTATTTATTTTATAATTTGATTGAAACATTTTTAGTGCTAATTGCAACGACGATTATTTACAAAAGCCACAAACTAGTTTTGGTTAGAAATGGGACAATGTATACTCGTTTTTAATACAGCCTTTAAGTATTTCATAATTAGTTGAAATTTTAATGGAATAGTTTCATCTTTACAGTCAAGTGCTTAGCCTATATTCTATTTTCTTAAACGTCTATCGATTTACTGGGTTTTTTTTTTTACAAAATTTAAAGACAGTCCCGCTTCTCTTTTAAGTGTCCCCGCATAAAAACTTTTAAATTGTGGGTCATGTAAGTCTACACAATCAATGTAGAGTGATAACGACTATGTCAGAACTAGAACAATTATATATTTTTGTGATAAATAAAGTTAGTGATTTTTCCAGACCAGTAAATACGAATGCGAATACGCATTATATATAATACATAGTTTTTAAAACATAAAACTCAACTGTATCCACAGCGTTGAAACTCTCCAGCTTGATTTAGTTGAGCCAACACACGTTGTGCCTTCTCTTTCAATTCAGACCAGCAATCTCCGTTGATTGTAGCTTGATAGGCACAGTAAGCGTAATCAAAGCTTTCACTGTATATATATAGGGCCTATATCACTATATATATATATATATATATATATATATATATATATATATATATATATATATATATATATATATATCACTTTAAATTTATATCACTTTATATATATATATATATATATATATATATCCTATACGATTTTTTATATATAAATATTATATATATATAAGTTATATTTATACTTATAAGTATAATATCTATATAATTATATATATATATATATATATATATATATATATATATATATATATATATATATATATATATATATATATATATGTTTGATACATTAAATTGAGTTTACTTAAAGAGATAAGTCTGTATTTTAGACTAGTTAAAACAAAATGAAGATAAAAAATTTGAAACAAATTATTACAAGCAAAACATTTTGGACATAGCTCCATTTGGAAGACATCTGGCCTGACATACACCTTCTACGGCAGGATTAACTGCAATATGTAACGTCAGATTAGTGGCACATGAGAGTTAAACTACAGCAGGATTAACTGCAATATGTAACGTCAGATTAGTGGCACATGAAAGTTAAAATATTAGAGATATTGGATACGATTTGTATCTTAAAAATCAAAATCACATAGTTTAATAAACTCTCTCTCTCTTTCTCTTTCTCTTTCTCTTTCTCTTTCTCTTTGTCTTTCTCTTTTTCTTTCTCTTTCTCTTTCTCTCCCTCTCTCTCTCTCTCTCTCTCTCTCTCTCTGATTATGATAAGGAGCTGTTGCAATTATAAAAGATAATTAATTATTAACATATCAAAGAAAATACATATTGATGTTTGGGATTATTATTAGGCATTATGGTTTTAGGGATTATGGTTAGCCATTATGGTGGTAGGGATTAGGGTTAGCCATTATAGTTTGAGGGATTAGGGTTAGCCATTATGGTGGTAGGGATTAGGGTTAGCCATTATGGTGGTAGGGATTAGGGTTATGCAATATGGTTTGAGGGATTAGGGTTAGGCATTATGGTGGTAGATATTAGTGTTAGGCATTATGGTTAGGAATTAGGGTTAGAATTAGGCCGTATAGTTAGAGTTTAGGGTTAGGCTTTAGGGCTTAGTGTTAGGGATTTGGGTTAAGCGTTATAAGGGTTAGTTTTAGGGTAACGGTTATGGTCAAGGATTAGGGTTAGGTTTTAAGCATTAGGGCTAAGGATAAAGGTTAGTGATAAGTTATTAAAAACATAAGACCTACAGAGCAGTAAATATTGGAACTACAGAATCACTGATTTTAAAAGAAATGCTCTGATTCACCAGTGAACTACCCATAGCCGCTTCCTCTTTCTGTATAAACAACGTTTATTAAGCCGGGATATAATCTCCATCAAGCTACCGGCACTTGAGCCGGAAAAAAAGAATTATATTCACTACATTTTACTGAATAAAGCATTAATTCACGTTACATTAAGTACTTTTCTAAAACTAAATTAAAAGGTAATAAATATTGAATAATTCAATAGACGACATTCTAACTTACTGTTTAGATATGTAGCAATGGAAAATAGAATCACAAAGGCGGGGCTGTTCATTTTAAAAGCTGTTAACTATCCAATCCTGTTTTTTAAACTTTCGGCTAGATCTAGGCCTACATCTTTTCTCTCTCACAAGATATAGTCAAAACATGTAAAAAAATTCAATGTTATCCAATGATGGTAGCAAAACCGGTGAAGTCATTATAAACAGGAAATGTGGAGCGAAATTGTGCACACCGTGTGGGGATTACTTTTTATGCATAAAATAAAACTTAAACATATTTTTTTTAATAATGGACGATTATTTTAAAATAATATTTATATTTAAACCAGCGTATTCTAAAAAAATTAATAAAAAACGTTTTAATTACAAGATTTTATATAATAATGCACTAAAAAGTAGAAAATAAGATTATACACTACTACTTAAATAACTATAAAAAAAGCGTGTATTACGTTAATATCTATTGGATACCTTTACTAATATTTAGAAAGAGTCCCACTCTTTTACTTATAGTTATTTAATTGAAGTGTATAATTTATTTTCTACTTTTTAGTGCATTATTACATAAAAGCTTATTATTAAAATGTTTTAATGCATTTTTTCAGTACTTTAAATTTTTTATTTACAATATAGTATATAGTTGAATGACTAAAAACCAATGCGCACCTAATCAACATGACAAAGCGCGTATAATAGTGCCGAATAGTTGGATAAGACAGCTTAATTATTTGGACAAAATTTTAATTAATTGATAAAAAAATTAATTAAGCATCTAATTAAGTCAAATGAATTGTCAGATTATATTGTCTTTATGTCTTTACCCACGTGCCAACATTGAACATGATCAGTTAGAAGTGCCCGAAATTTCGCGCGGGCGTTTCGATCTAGACAGACCGACGACAGGCAATTTAAATAAAAGCTTGTAAAAATGTTTTTATAAAAAACGTTTGAATAACAAGCTTTTATGCAATAATGCACAAAATAGGAGAAAATAAATTATAGACTACTTTTTTTAGATAACTATAAAGAAAAGCGTGGGTCACTTTAGTATCTATTGGATCCCTTACTAATGTTTAGGAAGAGAACCACGCTTTTCTTTATAGTAATTTAGATCTAATAAATAAAGTTCAATTCGGTATGTTTGTAAAATGTATGTGTGTCGTGGATTACAAATGAATAGAAAAAAACAATACTTAAATAACATCAAGTGTTAAATGTCTAAAGTGCTCATGGTCTAAAGTCTAAATTCATGATTTTAAAAAATAATATTCAAGGTAATGTAAAACAATTTTCAGTTTTCAAACTTATAATAATAATTGTCGGCATGTTCATTAAACCAATTTTAAAAAAAAATGTATCAATGTTCACAAAACTTCTAACTGTGTCTGAAAATTATTTACATTTAGTACTTTAGGGCTCATTACGTCCCTTGCAAAATTAGGAAAACACAATTACTTCCCTTTATAAAAATCACTACAGCGGGGGGCGGGGGGGAATAATCTACTTTTTATTACTTTATTTTGGTGTTAGGAAAAAAAAAATTACATAATTAGCATGGATTGATCAAGTGCAATATGGTAGGTATTTTAAATCCTGCCTTTTATTTATTTTATACAATGAGCGTGCTGTTTACTAATTATTGTTTTTAATCGAAGACACTTGACGTAAAAAAGACATCTTTATTTGGGAACGGGAAATCCCGCAAGTTATTTTTTGTGTCTTTTTTGTGGTAATTTGTTTTTATCTGTCCTTTTTTGCGGACAAAGGGGAATTTTTTTCTTCACCATAGTGTGTACCTTTTTTAAGCAGAAGTTTTAACAGTACATTTAGCAGTGTAAAGTTTTACTATGTTCTCGATTGTAAAGGCAAGATCGAAGAAAAAACGTCTTTTAAGAGCTATATTTATGTTTCAAAGCATCAAAGTTTCCATCAGATGAACAAAAATATTTGTTTAAAAATCAGTAACAGTTTAGAAGCAAGCTCCTAAATATCCTCTATGTTTACTTTTATCTGTAGTCTTTAACTGAGCCGAATCCGGGCGTCCTTCGGTGCCCTGACAGAGTGTTTTTTGGCGCCCCGGGCTAGACTGTGAGCATTTTGCGTTTATTTTTTTGCGTTTGTTTTTTCTTTGAGTTTGAGTTTGGGTTTGCGTTTGTAGTTGGGTTTGTGTCTGTGTTTACGTTTGTATTTGTATTTGCATTTGTGTTATGTTTGAGTTGTTTTTTTTTGTGTTTTTGTTTTGTTTGGTTGTGATTGGGGTGTTGTTTGCGTTTGGATTTGGGTTTGATTTCGTTTGCTTTTTTGTTTCCGTTAGTGTTTTTGTTTTCTTTGTGTTTGTTGTTGGGTTTGTCCTTGATTTTGATTTTGTGTTTTCGTTTGTGTTTGTGTGTTTGTGTTATGCTTGCGTTTTTTTTTTGTGTTTTGGTTGATGGTGGTTATGGTGGGAAATGCCGGGTATATGCTGATTACTAAACACACAAGTCATGGTCGTTTGTAGATAATTTTTCAGATATGCCAGTTCAGGGCCTGGCCCGGACGGCGAGTAGTAGTCTATAATTTATTTTCTACTTTTTAGTGCATTATTACATCAAAGCTTGTTATTAAAACGCTTTTTATGAAAACATTTTTATTTACACTTGAGTTGAATGACTAAAAACCATTGCGCACCTATCGAACGTGTTGACGCGTGTCTAATAGTGCGGGACAGTTTGATGAGACAGCCTACTAATTTGACAAAATTTTAATGATTTCATAAAAAATTATTCAGGCAACCAATTAAGTCAAATTTAATATCCTGTTCCATTGTCATCATGTTTTAAACCACGTGTCAACGTTTAAAAAAAATCTGTCAGTTAGAAGTGTCCGAAATTTCGCTTGGACTTTTCGATCTAGACAGACACACAAACTGACGAGGAAGTGAATTAAATTAAAGCTTGTAAAAATAGGTCAAGAGATAGTCCATATTAATTTACTAAAACAGTTCATAAAATTCTAAATGTCAAAGCAACCATTACATATTGCCTTAAAGGTAGACAACACCTGAAATGCAGAAATTTAAATTTCAATTCTGCTGCTTCCCCTTTTTAACTTTTGAAAATCATAGTACTCTCCCTTGAAATGACATACATTTCTTTAAAGTTTTTTTTATTTTTACTTTCTCGTAAACAGTATAAATGAAGTATTGTTAACATGCACAAAAATCACAGGAAATTTTGATAGTTTTTTCGGTTTTACACCTTCAACATATACGGAGTATAGGGGACTTTTTTTAATGGGCGAAATTTCTAATTCCAGATTTATCGAAATTTCGGCGTTTTCCTTGTAATCGAGTGGAAAAACTGGGCTTTGTAATTCTGTCTGCATGTCTGCTAGAAAGTACAAGCATAAAATAATATACAATGCAAACATTATTTAAATGTTCATTACAGCATATCCCTTATACATCATTACAGTTTTGTTTTATTTTAAAACAAAACATCCAGTTTCATTTTTTGCCCGATATCTGTATTTTATTAAGAAAGGTTTTAAGACGATGATAAAATGAGTTGCTTTATCTTTTACACTAGCCATAGCTACTATATGAAACTTGTAAGGCGAACAACTCTTCCTGTCTGAGGACAGTGTAGTTTTTCGTGTTACCGGACCTAGCGATTTTGCTAGAGTATTTTTACTTTCTCGTATTCGAAGTAATCGTGCAAAAAATCTCGACGTTGTATACCTACCTTAGTCAGAAAAACTTAGTTTTGCAATTGTGTTCGTATGTCTGTGTATGAGTAATTGTATTTCTGTGATCACCTGCATATGAATTTATAAACTAATATCCTGCATACATTGTTTGCTGTTCACTTTGTGCGCAATTCTTTTTTCTAAGAGATTCTAATTTATTACTTTCTTGTACATACGAAGTATAGAGAAAGTCTAGTAATCGTGCACAAATATCGCATTAAATTTGGACAGTTTTCACCGTTTTACTCCTCAGTCCTTCATCACATACGGGAAATAAAGGACTTATTTTAATCGGGCAAACATTATAAAGCCAGATATATAAAATTTTTGGCGTTTTATGCGTAATGGAGTTTGAAAAACTGGATTATCCAATTCTGTCCGTGTGTCTGTGTATAAACACGATTACTTGAGTACCGTTACAGCTAGGTTGATGACCTAGACCTAGACCTAGACCTAGACCTAGACCTAGACCTAGACCTAGACCTAGACCTAGACCTAGACCTAGACCTAGACCTAGACCTAGACCTAGACCTAGACCTAGACCTAGACCTAGACCTAGACCTAGACCTAGACCTAGACCTAGACCTAGACCTAGACCTAGACCTAGACCTAGACCTAGACCTAGACCTAGACCTAGACCTAGACCTAGACCTAGACCTAGACCTAGACCTAGACCTAGACCTAGACCTAGACCTAGACCTAGACCTAGACCTAGACCTAGACCTAGACCTAGACCTAGACCTAGACCTAGACCTAGACCTAGACCTAGACCTAGACCTAGACCTAGACCTAGACCTAGACCTAGACCTAGACCTAGACCTAGACCTAGACCTAGACCTAGATCTAGATCTAGATCTAGATCTAGATCTAGACCTAGTAGCGTAAGCGGGGAGGAGAGCATGACTAGCAGAAGATTTTGCTGATCCTTTGTTATATGTATACCTGCAGGAAGGTAAGTTTTCATTTAGATTCTTTTGTTGGAGAACAGCATAAAACCAGGTTAAATTTTCACAGGTAAGTACTAGAATTCGTGCATCGCGCCGAGAGTAGGGTTTCACCCTTGCGCTCGGTGTTGAGATAGATATATAAATCGGCGGTTCAGGCCAGGGGCGGAACTACAGTGCCGCCAGACCCCGCCATTTAGGGGCCCACAGCCGAGCATAATTATTTTTTTATTGTTTAAAAAAACTCAATTTTTCTTGTATTTTTGACTTGATGGTTGTTTTGTAAAAAGAATACCGTAGCTGCGGTTGGATTATCTTTATTCTATAGACACTCTCTCACGCTCTTTGATTTTAAACCATTGTGGAAGCCGAGTCCTCTTTCTTTTACAATCAAATACTCGCTGTTGTCGGCAAAATTATTTTGAAAAGAGGCCGTTATAAATGGATGTGCCTTAACACGACCTAGACGACGCCTTATACTGTACGTCTCTGGTGACACTATACCCTAACCACGCCCCCACTGACACGTAGCGCCACCTGAGAAACCTTTCAGCCACGTCGCTGATGAGCTCGCACGCCGCGCAGTATCCGGGCTAAGTTTGGCAATACCAAAGTCTTTGGAGTCTGTGTGTTCTAAGTGAGCTTCTACGTGTTGACTAGCGAGGCGATCGTTTGATGTGAGGTGATACTCTGGGATACATTTGGGATACATGTGATAATTGTGTTTAATTAATTTACATTTAAAATCAGGAGAATTGTTAAACATTAGTAAAAGTGTGACAGAAAAGCAAAAACAAACATTCAGTACCTGGTTTGATGGCGCTTGTCCATGGCGTATTTTAGTGTTTTTGTTAGAGTGTGAGGCTGACTATACCTCCTTGTGTTTCATTAAAAAAAAATTGTATTTGAATAATTTGGAACATTTCAAACACCTGTACCGAATAACAAAGCAGGACATTACATTTCTTATTTCACCTGTAACCAATTTTAGTAGCGAGTCACAATATTTAAATAATTTGCTTGGATCGTTATCGACATGACTTGAATTTGGTTTGGGCGCTGGTTTGCTTGGGGTGCTTTTTTTTTTTTTTTTTTTTTTTGAAACATGGAAGAGATAAGCTTTTACAAAGAAGACTCCAGGTGTAGAATATAAGGAGTGGTGGGGGGAGGGGGAAGGCTCCCTCTTCACCATACACATCTCCACCAAGATAGTTTTAAGAAAATTTTTTTATCAAGTTCAAACTATCAGATCATGAATACAGATTTAGTTCAGCTCTTTAAGCTAGTGCAGGAAAAGAACTTCAAAGCGCCATTTTCATCATGAAGGACGACATTCACATCTTTACAGCTGATCTTAACTTAGTGATTGTCATCCCTGTTTGGATATTTCCAGAGGTAGGTGTTTGTGGTGTGTGTGTGTGTGTATTTGTTTTGTAGTGTGGTTCTGTGTACGTGTAATTTTGTGCTTGATTATGCCTTTCTGTGCCTGCATTTGTATATGCATATGTTTGCTTGTAATGTTTGGGTATCTGAGTGTGTATGTTTGTATATGTGTATGCATGTCATATGTGTCGTTGGTCATATGTGTTTGTATGCGTCGTAGGTTGTGTATTTGTATAGTTGGATAAGTGTTTGAGGTAATTGTATGCTTCTTCAAATACCATCTTCTCCATTCGCTTTCTATGGTTTATATAAATGTTCAACAGATATGTAGCATATAGAATGATGGATCAGGGACTTTTAACATGATTGTCTTTCGCCAAGCTGCTGACAATAATTATCAGGCAAAACATCACGATGGTAGACGTAACAAATATCTTTCATGTAACCCATCTACGAATTTCGCTGGTAGATGCCGCCTCTTTTATCTACCTTGAGATTACGCATTGAGCAATAAACATTCACCATCTCAGACAGCATCGGAAGATCGTATTACTTCGAATACAGTTGATAAAGTCATCAAGACTTAGTGGATTATAAAAATTGTGTAACATTGAAATAATTCAGCACAAAGGTCTACTGTTTATAGAAAAAAACTATTTTGATCAAACTTTGATCAGTGCATATCTGAGTAATCTGCAGTTAAGATGAGCCATTCCGCAAAAAGAAAAAAACAGCTATAGTTCTCATATATGTAGTAAGAATGTTTGATGCCTAGTTTCGAACCGACTATAAAGTAGTTCTTTTTCTTCTTCGTTTCTAATTTTAATGATGGAAGGGAACCCATCCATCACAATTAAGTATACGTGTCAACTAGTTTATGCGCCATTGAGGCCATTGACTCCTATTTCAGCCAGCTTTTGTTTTTGGATTTTTTTCCATAACCTTTGTCCAACCAAGAACAAACTAGGAGCAGTTGTTTAATTTTGAAGTTGTCTCTGCAAGAAGAGAGACTGTCGCAAGCTAGCAAGCCTCATCTGCCAGAGTATAATTAATATAAACAATCCCTAATTATCTGAACATAACTCTTATGCTCTAACACAATCCCTAAACTAACCTGCCTAGAAAAAACCCACGTACCTTAAAACAATCCCCAAACCAAGCTACTAAGACCAACCCATCCAACTTAGCTTAACACAATCCACGAACCTAGAAAAAAACCCAAGCCACTTACCTTAACATATACCACGAGACTAGACCAACCCAAGCCACTTATCTTACCACACTCCAAGAGCCTAGACCAACTCAATCCACTTATTCTAACATAATCTACGAGCTGAGATATACACAATCCAAGAGCCTAGACCAACCAAAGCCACTTATTCTAACATAATCTACGAGCTGAGATATACACAATCCAAGAGCCTAGACCAACTCAATCCACTTATTCTAACATAATCTACGAGCTGAGATATACACAATCCAAGAGCCTAGACCAACCCAATCCACTTATTCTAACATAATCTACGAGCTGAGATATACACAATCCAAGAGCCTAGACCAACTCAATCCACTTAATCTAACATAATCTACGAGCTGAGATATACACAATTCAAGAGCCTAGACCAACCCAATCCACTTATTCTAACATAATCTACGAGCTGAGATATACACAATCCAAGAGCCTAGACCAACTCAATCCACTTATTCTAACATAATCTACGAGCTGAGATATACACAATCCAAGAGCCTAGACCAACCCAATCCACTTATTCTAACATAATCTACGAGCTGAGATATACACAATCCAAGAGCCTAGACCAACCAAAGCCACTTATTCTAACATAATCTACGAGCTGAGATATACACAATCCAAGAGCCTAGACCAACCCAATCCACTTATTCTAACATAAACTACGAGCTGAGATATACACAATCCAAGAGCCTAGACCAACCAAAGCCACTTACCTTAACACAATCGAAGAGCCCAGATCTACCGTAGCCTCTTACCGTAACACACTCTACGAGCCAAGAAAAACTCAAGCCCTTTATCTTAACACAATCGACGAGCCTAGACCAACCCAAGCCACTTAACATGATCCACGACCCTTGAACACCCCAAGCCACTTACCTTATCACAATCAATCCACGAGCCTAGACCAAACCGAGCCACGTATTCTAATACAAATGACGAGCCTAGACCACCTCAAGCCACTTACCTTAACTCAATCAATCCACAAGCATAAACCAACCCAAGCCACTTACCTTATCAAAATCAATCCACGAGCCTAGACCAAACCGAGCCACGTATTCTAACACAAATGACGAGCCTAGACCAACCCAAGCCACTTACCTTAACACAATCCATGACCCAAGAAAAAACTCAAGCCATTTATCTTAACACAAGCCACGAGCCTAGAACAAAATCCAAACCACTTACCTTAACACGATCAATCCACGAGCCTAGACCAACCCAAGCCTCTTACCCTACCACAATACCCGAGCATCAATCCACTTATTCTAAAACAATATTTACCACAATACCCGAACTAAGACCAGCCCAATCCCCTTATTCTAACATAATTTACGAGCCTAGACCTACACAATCCACTAGGCTAGACCAACCCAAACCACTTATTTCTAGCACAATCCACGAGCGTAGACCTATACAATCCTCTAGGCTAGACCAACCCAAGCCACAATCGAAGAGCCTAGCCCTACGGAAGCCACTTACCTTAACACAATCCGAGAGCCTAGACCAAACCAAGCCACTTACCTTAACACAATCTACGAGCCTAGACCTACCCAAGCCACTAAACCCAATCTACTAGCCTAGAATATCTAAAGCCACTTAACTTAATACAATTAACGAGCCTAAACCAACCAAATCCACTTATTCTAACACAATATATGAACTGAGATATACACAAGAGCCTAGACCAACCCATGCCACTTACCTTAACTCAATCAATCCACAAGCATAAACCAACCCAAGCCACTTACCTTATCAAAATCTATCCACGAGCCTAGATCAAACCGAGCCACTTATTCTAACACAAATGACGAGCCTAGACCAACCCAAGCCACTTACCCTATCAAAATCAATCCACGAGCCTAGACCAACCCAAGCCACTTACCCTATCAAAATCAATCCACGAGCCTAGACCAAACCGAGCCACTTATTCTAACACAAATGACGAGCCTAGACCAACCCAAGCCACTTACCCTATCAAAATCAATCCACGAGCCTAGACCAACCCAAGCCACTTACCTTACATCAATACCCGAGCCCCAATCCACTTATTCTAACACAATCTACGAGCCTAGACCTACACAATCCAATAGCTTAGACTCTAGACCAACCCTAGCCACAATCGAAGAGCCTAGTCCTACCAAAGCCCCTTACATTAACACAATCCGAGAGCCTAGTCCAACCCAAACCCCTTACCTTAACACAAGCCACGAGCCTAGAACAAAATCCAAACCACTTACCTTAACACGATCAATCCACGAGCGTAGACCAACCCAAGCCACTTACCTTAACACACTCCATGAGTCAAGAAAAACCACAAGGTAATTACCTTAACACAATCCACAAGTCTAGACCTAAACAAGCCTTAACACAATCCACGAGCCGAGAAAAAACCCAAGCCCCTTATTCAAACACAAATGACGAGCCTAGACTAACCCAAACCATTTACCTTAACACAAACCACGTGCCTAGAACAACCCAAACCACTTACCTTAACACAATCCACGAGCATAGACCAACCCAAGCCACTTACAGAGTTTCTTGCAGACTTTTTTCTCCGGGGGGGGGGGGGGCACTTGAAATTTTCGGTGGGGCGGTAGACTTTCTTCCGGGGGGGGGGGGGGGGCGGACACTGTTAAAAGTATATATTTTCTATATAAATAATATAAATTTCTTTTCGTTCCGGGTGGGGGCGGTAGAATTTTTTCGGGGGGGGGGGGGCTTCGCCAATTTTGCAGCTTTGATAAAAATGCCCCGATATTATCAGGAAAAGTGATAATATTCGTTCATTGTCCCTGAAGCTTCAGGTTAAGCTTTTGTTGATTTTCGAATATTTCTGCTAGGTATGATACTCTCTCCAACCACTCTTGTCGTTAAAGAATATCAGAAGGTCTTGTTTCTCTTGTACTTTCAAGAACAATTTGATTCCAGATTTCAATTAAAAAATAAAAATACGGTTCACAACATTTTGTTTGACAGCCAACGTACAGTAGTGTAGAAAAGCAGAACCTTGTGATCTATATTAATGTCTTTGCTCAGTTCTTTGAAGGCTACAGATTAAATATGATGTACGACTGTTTCTAGCAATGGAGTCTTGATGGCGAGGGCATACTGGTGAATCATTCAGTAGTTAGGGAGCTAAATCTTTTCTGTTTTCTGAAAGACCAATTTTGACCTAAACATAGATGGCGCACCATCCGTTCAAACCCCATAGCTGTTTTAACCCATTTTAATCATTCAGTTTCAAAAAACGTATTTCTATTTTCAAAAATAGCAACTCTTAGCTATCTTCTGAATGAATATAGACAAAGACGAGCAACTGCGAACACGAACTCACGTCTGTTGATTTATCAACTTGAAAAGCAAACAATGGTGAAAGCTTGATTTCAATAAAAATTTGTTATTTAACATCTACGGAAATGTCTGCTATAAGCCGCTGAATAGTATTATTAGACAGAGATATTTGTTGCATCTTTATTGCACTGTAATTAACTTCACCATCTTCAACATGTAGGATATGATAAGATTTTCTCCTAATGCGATTTTTTTTTTTTGCTTGACATTTTCTATCGCGACTTCATTTGATGCTTGCACTAATGTTGTTTCCTTGGTGAAAACTTCCTGTTCGATCAAGTCACTGCCGTCTGCAACTAGCTTCATGCCGACGAAAGAACTTAATATCTGTTTTGGTGTGTTCCGAAAGACTCGTCTCAAATGATGTTTTAGTTTTGAAGATTTCATAAACTCGTGACTGAGAACAACTTTGTACAGTTCGCATTGCTTTTTCTCTATTCCATTTCCAGTAATGTTAGTAAAGCCGATTTTCAGATATTCTTCTAAATATTTGTTATTTTTCTCATTGCTAAGGTTTAGTATACCAGTTGGCGACCCCCAAGAAAGCCCTTCGCGACCCCCAGTTTGAGAAACCGTTGCCTAACCCAACCCAAGCTACTTACCTTAACACAATCCAAGAGCCTAAACCTTCGTAATCCACTAGGCTAGACCAACCCAAGGCAGTTACCCTAACACAATCCCCAACTATCCCCATACTAACCTGCCCTGAACAAACTATCCAAGTTACCTGAACACAATCCTGAACTTAACCTGAATAGACCAACCTAATTACCTTAAAACTATCCCTAATCTACTCTGCATAGAAAGAAGGCACTCAGAACGCACAAGAATATAAATATTTTATCACACAATTTATTTTTAAATCTTAATTTTAATGACAAAACACTCTTGTTTTAAAAACTTATCTATATATATAATTCTCTTCTTCGAGCCGTTAGAAAACAAGCTGCAAGCTACCACCCCCCCCCCCCCCACCCCCTCACACGGTCTGGTGAGTTGTGGTTCACGCTGTTTACATTTTACAATCATAGAGACGGGTTTGGTGACGGCTATTAGGGGCAGATAATTTAGTTTGAAACGATTTTAAACTTAGAGGAGGTAACTAACAGGAGGCTGCTTTCACGTGGGGGGGGGGGAGGGGTGTTTAGTGTTTATAAGGAAATATTTTCAGTGGCAGCATTGGTACTGTCGAATTTACAAATTATAAATTACTGAAACGTAGAAAATAAAACAACTTAATAGCGGCGTATGATACGCAGCGGGTCGGCTCGTACTTTTTAATTAATATTTTATAACAGATTGTCTTACTAGATAACAATATAGAGTAATCTATAACGTTAAATAAACCTTTTGAAAAAATTGTCGTAAAAATAGTTTAGGAAGTGCGAGAAAAAATTACTTTATTAAAATAACTTTCCTATTACAATACCCATATTCTATTTTTTACTTTTATTTTTAATTTTACACTTACAATATTTTTATCCAAACCCTGTCCGATAATTATCCATACCCTTAACCTAAACTCTAGCCTTTATTCTACCCAACTCTAGCTTAGTCGTTTTATTAGTGTTGTGTAGATCGTTGTATAGTTAGCATCAAAAAATGTTGGGGTTTCAAACGTTCGTTGTGTGGGTCACATTAGAAAATGTTTTTTAGTTTTTAAACGTTCGTTGTATGGGTCGCAGCAGTAATTGTTTGGATTTCAAAAGTTCGTTGTGTGGGTCACATCAGAAAATGTTCGGTTTTCAAATGTTCGTAGTGTGGGTCGTATCTCGTTGTTTTCCTGACCACACCATTGGTAATCCAGGTGACACCGTGTGTTGTACGGTGTGTGGGTCACCTGGTTTACTAATGTTGCTTATACACCTGTGTTCTGTGGGTCACAGTAGTTTGTTAACTGCGTCCAATCTTATTTATGGGTCACATGATATTTTGTGTGTGTTAATACGATGTGTAGTGGGGGTCACACCACTTTGGTGTGAATCACACAATCCTGTTGTGTGAGTCACACACAATGTGTTGTGTGGGGTACTCCAACACTGTCTTGTGTGGGTAAACGCTGCTGTGTGGGCACACACAATTGTGGTGTGCGGGTCACACCAATGTGTTGTGTGGGTCACACCACTATTTTGTGTGGGTCACACCATTGTGTTGTGTGGGTCACACCACTGTGTTGTTTGGGTCACACCACTGTGTTGTTTGGGTCACACCACTGTGGATCACACCACTTTGGTGTGTGGGTCACACCACTGTCTTGTGACGTCCCACCCTTCTAGACTGTGAGTCACACCATTGTATCCTGGCTGTAGATCACGAAGTTAACACTTCTCTGGGCCTAGCTGTCTTTAAATTGCGAACATTAAGTCAAGTTTTACTGCAGGTGGAGACGGGCAAAGAAACCATTTCATGTGTCTGGTAAACTCAATAGACAATTCGACCTGGCTTCAGGTCACCGCGACTTTGTCACGTGATATCACCCACACACATGCACACACACACACACACACAAAACCTTAAGGGCGCTACTGTTATGCCCATTCGCTTAATACTTAAAGCGTATGTGTCTACTTAATTTTTTTTAATTTCCTAAATATTACTGCACATATTATTGGTACTGTATGACTGACTCCAAATATTCTTGATAGGGCCTACTGCATGATTGACTCAAAAAAAACAAAAACAAAAAACTACATTGCTGACTCAAAACACAACTCACGACATGTCTCCGATTACTAATAAATATTCTTGAATAAAAGACTGACTCCAAACATTACTGACTCCCACCATTCTTGAACTAAATATGTGTCCCTCATCATTTAGACTACAAGGCAGATTTGCACAACATAGAACATTAGACCACGAGTTTAAAATCTATAGGTCAAAAAGATTTTTAAAAAATGGTTTGTATGTGGAGCGCAAACTTAACTTAAAGACTAAACCAAACAAACATATTCTTTTTGGATTTGTGTGGCTCGAAAGTCACTTGTCGTTTTTACTTTCTCGTATATACGTAGTATAGAGAAAGTATTGTAATCGTGCAAAAAAAAAAATCGAGATTTTTACAAATCTCGACGTTTTACACCTCACTGATACGGAAAAACATAATTTTGCAATCTTGTCCGTATGTCTGTGTGTGTGTGTGTGTCTGTCCGTGTGTGTGTCTGTGTATAAACACGATAACTTGAGTACCGTTACAGCTAGGTTGATTCATATATAAGTATTTTATCAAAATCGTAGATCCGTATCAACTTTTGAGCGATTTCCGATAACCGGAAGTGGTACTTTTCCTACTTTGAATTTTTCAAAAGCCTATAACTTGAGTACTATTTCAGATAGATAAATGAAATTTCACATGTAAGTAAAAGATCTAATTCTCTACCTTCTGTTAAATTTTGAGTAATTTCCGTTGACTGGAAGTAGTAATTTACGCTACTTCCGATTTCTCAAAAAACTAATGTAAATTTTTAAAGTACTAATAATATTGCGCACTATTATACGCGTTTTTATTCGGCGTTTGCTTGGTGCGCAATGTTTTTTTTATGAGATTCTATTCTATTTTTAAAAGTTTAAGTATTTACAATGGATTAAAAATCATAACTATATCCCCAGTTACCATCCCCTGTTGTTTTATATAAGAATATTCGAGAAAGTTTAGGGGAGATCACTACCGGTTTATTTTAAAAAGGGTTCGCCACTCAAAAAAGTTTAAGAACCTGTGACTTAGACTAATTTTTTGTTTACTTCCCAGCTTTTTAGACTCTATGACTGATTCTATGACTTATTTTCTGACTCTGAACCGACTTCCAAATATAAAGGTACCATGATGCCAGGTAGAATTTTTTTTTATGACACCTTGAAGATGTCTGTTTAAGATGCACAGAGCAGCGAATCAACGTTTTGTGACGTAGCTTGCAGCCATATTTAACAATTACCTTTGAGCAGTGGCGTAGCCAGGATCGTCTCAAGGGGGGGGTTCCAATTTTTACCCGGGGACAAACTTTCGATTTGCACCCCCCCCCCCCTCAAACTTTCTATTTGCACCCCCCCCCCCCCATCAAACTTTCGATTTGCACCCCCCCCCCCTCAAACTTTCGATTTGCACCCCCCCCCTCATACTTTTTATATATATACCGAGGGGTCTATGGGGGGGGTTATGACCCCCCCTAACCCCCCCCCCCCTGCCTACGCCACTGCCTTTGAGAGGCCTCTCTTTTTTTCTGCCCTCCACCCTCAGGTAAACAATACAGGACGTGACGCTAACTGTATTTATGTCGCGAAAACGGCGGAGACATTGGGTGCAACAGCCGAGCTTCGTTCGTGGTCTGCGTGCAGATTTTAACTCCATGTAGTAATTACACATATTTCTATTGAAACATATGACGTAAGCACGCCCTACTTTAAGTCTTGACAGCTCTAATGATCGGCTATACAAACTTTCAAACATCTTTAGGCAAACTGATATGCAAACCCCAATTACATAAGACAAGACACTTGTACTCTATTTTTTTTTCCATTGGTAAAAATTTCTAATAATAAGATTAAAGTGCTTCTATTATCATTTCCAAAATCTATGTGATATA
>NW_026732018.1:72500-115000 GCF_028476545.2 Physella acuta
AGTTCAATTCTGTATGTTTGTTTAAAAAATGTTTGAAAAATATTTGTCGTGGATACTTCGATGGATTTAAGTGTTAGATTATTATAGTGCTCATGGTCTAAATTTATGAGTTAAAAAACTACTCTTGAAAGTCTTTAAAAACAATTTTCATTTTATATAATTAGAATAATAATTTTCAATGATAAACATTACATAATTTTTTTTTTTTAAAGTGTATCAACGTTTATAAAATTTCTAAAAATGTGTCTAAAATGTATTTGCATTTGGTCCTTTAGTTCTCATAACGTCCCTTGATTTGGAAAACACAGTTACTTCCCATTTAAAAACCCATTAAATCGGGGGAAGAAAGAATTTACTTTTTATTACTTTGTTTTTGTTGGGTTAGAATTCCACAAACATCCATTCACTATATAATTACAGGGTACACATTAGGGATGGACTGTAGGTGACACGTTCAAAGAGACTGACCGCTCTGACAGGACAATAGTAGCCTTTATACTGACCAGTAGCCAGGGTTGTTAGCGCCAGGGGGGATAATTTGTTAGGTCACAAGTTTTGAGCTCATTGTCCCGTGGGAATAGCTAGGGGGTTAGAACAGGGGTATAAATACAGGCAGGGTAGTTAGTCTCTCTCTCTCTCTCTCTCTCTCTCTCTCTCTCTCTCGCACACGCGCTCCCGACGTTAGCGGTTAGGGGAAGCCTCGCTCAGCAGAACAGGCATTCAGCGAATTAATAAAATAAACAGCATAAACTAAGAAGGTCTCCTGTCCCGTTGATTATTTACTGTAGCTGACTCGGGTAGAATCATTAAATACCCTTAGACAACGACGGCCTTATTGGCTAGTGCCCGAGTAGTGTCAGCAACGTATTCGGCCGGCGACTAAGCAACCGGACGGCTACATCGTAGTCCGGTCTGCAACAGTTTTGGTGTTAAGAAAAAAAATAATTACATAATTAGCGGGGATTGATTAAGTGCAATGTCGTTGGTATTTTTTAATACTGTCTTTTATTTATTCTATACACTGAACAAACTGTTTA
The DNA here is from genome assembly GCF_028476545.2 of Physella acuta. Classification (NCBI taxonomy): domain Eukaryota; kingdom Metazoa; phylum Mollusca; class Gastropoda; family Physidae; genus Physella; species Physella acuta. The sequence goes on from NW_026732018.1 coordinate 73,538, forward strand.
CTAATTATTTTTTAAATCAATAACATTTAATAAGCCAGGTCCTACAAATCCTATATGTTTATTTCTTTCCATTTACTGATAAGCTTGGAGTATTATATTTGTTCACTAAATTGAAACAGGTGCGTCAGCCGGCGCCCCTGCACGGTTCGATTTGGCGCCCTGGGCTATCATGTGAGCGCTATACTGCATAATCTTGTTTTAAACAGTGCGATAGACTATGGATAAGAAAGATTAGTATAATCTTTAAGTAAATCAAATCCGGGCGTGTTCCGGCACCCCGACAGAGTGCTATTTGGCGCCCCGGGCCTTCCCGTGTTCGCTATGGTACCTACGTTCGCGTAAGTAAGTTCAAAAGACTATGAATAAGTTGGGTACTATAGTCGTTTACTAAGTTGAATCGGGCGGTTACGCCGCACGTCGTCATGGTGCGATTTGGCGCCCCGGGCTAGACTGATGACACTTTGAGTTTATATTTGCGTTTGTGTTTTCTTTGTGTTTGAGTTTGGGCCTGCGTTTGTGCTTGTGTTTGCGTTTAGATTAGGGTTTGGGTTTGGGTTTGTTTTCGTTAGTGTTTGTGTTTTCTTTGTGTTTGTGTTTGGGTATGTTTTTGCGTTTGTTTTTGTGTTTTCGTTTGTGTTTGTTTTGTGTTAGTGTTATGTTTGCTTTTTTTGTGTGTTTTGGTTGGTTGTGGTTAGGGTGGGCAATGCCGGATAAATACTTATTACTAAACACACAAGTTATGGCCCTTTACAGATACGTTTTTCAGATATGCCAGTGCAGGGCCTGGACGGGACGGCTAGTTATGTATATAATTTTTTTCTAATAAGTATTAGTAGCCTATGTTATTTTAAATCTGTTGGACTTATAGCTATTTATCTCTCTGCATTGTCACTAATATCGTTAAACCTATAGTTAAACAAATTGCGTTTTGACCAATAACTGTTTTATAAAATATTCTTCTAAAAACTTTATACCATTCAAAATATATAGACGTATAATTCACGTGTAACGGGTACCAACAGCTAGTCAATTAAATAAACATGGAGTAATCTCCCCTAAACTTTCTCAAATATTCGTATATAGCACTACGGGGGATGGCAACTCAGGATATAGCTATGATTTTTATCCCTTTTTAATTACTTAAACTTGTTAAATAGAATAGAATCTCGTTCGCACACAGGTTCGCACACAATATAATAAAACAAATAAACCATTTACAGTACCTGTAAGCCATTCAAATAAAATATACAAAAAATATACACTAGGGAGTAAATAAAGAAGGACACAATGAGTCTCTAGTTAACCGATGCATTGGCCCAAGTACTTAACTCCATTTCGTACAGTCTGGGGGGGGGGGGCGTACAAAGCTAACTTTATCTGCGGTGGTCACGCTACCCGGGTGTCTGGTATTCAGGGGCACTGGTCCAGAGTTTCTTACAGGCATCTCTTCGGGGGGCGGAAAGCCCCCCCCCCCCCCCCGAAGAAAGTCTACCGCCCCCCCCCCCCCCCGCGAAAATTTCAAGTGCTCCCCCCCCCCCCTCGGAGAAAAAAGTCTGGAAGAAACACTGCACTGGTCTCAAAATTTTGCATTTATAATGTTTGTGGCCTGCCATACAGGTGACTGGCGTGGGGCGGTAAGATCTACTGGCGTTTATATAGCCCACGCCGGGTTCGAGAAGACACAAACATTTTAATATGAGTGCTGGCAATCCTGCGAAAACCAAATGATTCATCCCTCTTTTTTAGAGTAGCACCCCCTATCTGGGTGATGGTGAATGTGAATATTGCGCCGTGCGGACCATCTAGATGACAATTGGAGCGATGCATAGGTGGCCCGACTTGCTCATTCTTCTTCTTCGTTCTTAATTTTTAGTGTTGGAAGGAATCGAGCCTTATCTGCCAGAGGGTTTGAACTTGAGACTTTTTCCGAACTTATCAACCATGAGCTTTTGCCTACTCGACCACGCCTCCATCACAATTAAGGATACTTGCCATTTCAGCCTGCTTTTCTTTTTGGATTTGCTTCCATAGCCTTTGTCCAACCAAGAACAAACTACAAGGCAGCAGTTGTTTGGAGTAGTCTCTCCTAGAAGAGTGGCTGTCCCCAGCTAACGAGCCTCATCTGCCCGAGGGTTCGAACTAGAGACTTTTCGGTTTAGCAACTATAAGCTTTACCGACTCGACCACGCCGACCCCTTGCTAGCTCGTTGAGTAAGGTCCGTAAAAATGGGTTACTGGACGGCTGCCCGTGTCAACACTCCTCGCGCCCACTACACACATCCTGTGACGACATCTAAACTTCACACTCAAACATTCCTCACTGCATGACTCTCGGCCCCAAATTCACCCTAAGGCAGGGGTCGGCAACCTGAGGCACACGAGCCGCATGCGGCTCTTTTGATGTCAATATGCGGCTCGCCAGGTTCATAAAAATTAAATCATTGTATTTTCATAACTTATAAAAATATTAACTTGAAAAAAAAAAACTTTAAACATGATAATAACACTAAGAATATGTGGAGTACATCGTATAAAGACAAGCCCAGCACCACAACTGTGCTGTGGAATCCATAGTGGCAGTGGTTCGATGCTTTCCACAACCGAAGTGCACATCCCCCCCCCCAACATTTTAAATAGTAATTATTCAATTCAGAAGGCATTTATAATGTGTCAGTGTGCATTCATTTGACTTGAGTGACACAGTTATTAGCTTCTAAATTGGATAGAGACAGTGTTACATTAAGGCTATATAATGTAATTTTATTATCCTAGCAGACCTAGCTAAAATACTTTATTCTGTTTTGTGCGAAGCATGTGTATGTTTTTATAAGGATACATATTATTTCATACTAAAACCAACTTATTTTAAATGTATTTGCCTAATTCTAATCAATACCATAATATTAAAACAAGTTAATAAAAAGTCTAGTGACAATTTAAGCGCAATTTCCTTATGTTATCTAAAAATAGATATAATGCTGGGGTGCGTTCAAGCTAGAAGAACGATCGGTTTGTAGGTGTTTATGCAATTAAAAAAAAAATTTTGTGACCGAACGAAAGGATATTTTTGAAAACTTTCTACGGCAATATTGTTCTAAATTATGGCAGAAATCGATTGGTAAATATTTCAAGTCGCTAAGTGGTCTGGTTGCCGAGATATGGGCCAAAAACTGCATTTTTTCGAGGTTTTTTTGCTTTTCCGGGAAATCCAGGAAGGAATTCCGGGAATTTTTTTGGCCCACAATCATCCTCGGAACTTGCTTAACATATTTGCTTTGGAACTAGTCCTCGATATTGCTTCGTTGAGGAGGAGATACGACTTAAAGCTGCTGACATCTTGATGTTATACGTCGTTTGAGGAGCCTAACACTGTGTCAACCTTGTATGCCGTAGGTACCTCAGTCACCTTCGAGCACCTTCTTGTTTTTTATTGTCTTTCCCGTTTCCTCTCCACCCATCCCCCCTCTCTCCCTACCTTTGTCCACAAACCAGAAAATAATACAAGGCTTGACGTTAAATTAAATTATGTGACGTAAACGGCAGTGACATCCGGTCATCTCAACAGCCGAGCTTCAATGGAGGTCCGAGCTGAGTGCGGTGCTTATCTTCACGTAGCTGCTAACAGAGTTTCTTCCAACCATCTCTTTGGGGGTCGGAGAGAGGGGGGGGGGGCTTTGCCTCCACGATGTAAGTCAACCGCCCCCCCCCCCGAACGAAATGGAATTTATATAGAAAATATATACTTTTAACAGTAACCGCCTCCCACCCCCCCCCCCCCCCCGAAAATTCAAAGTGCCCCCTCCATTTGCTTTGATGTGTTAATGCTGTCAGCTACACATGTGTAAATTTGTTAAATCGGCCATTTACACATGTGTCAATAGGTTAATGCAGCCAGTTACACATGTGTCAATAGGATAATTCTGTCAATGTGTTATTGTGTTAATGCGATCCACAACAAACTGGGAGGTGTTTCTCTTTTTACAAGTGTGGTGTAGCGTAACGTAGCGTGGTTTGGTATGGTATGGTGAAGTGTGGAGTAGTGGGGTTTGGTTTGGTTTGGTTTAGTTTAGTTTAGTTTAGTTTAGTTTAGTTTAGTTTAGTTTAGTTTAGTTTAGTTTAGTTTAGTTTAGTTTAGTTTAGTTTAGTTTAGTTTAGTTTAGTTTAGTTTAGTTTAGTTTAGTTTAGTTTAGTTTAGTTTGGTTTGGTTTGGTTTGGTTTGGTTTGGTTTGGTTTGGTTTGGTTTGGTTTGGTTTGGTTTGGTTTAGTTTAGTTTAGTTTAGTTTAGTTTAGTTTAGTTTAGTTTAGTTTAGCTTAGTTTAGTTTAGTTTAGTTTAGTTTAGTTTAGTTTAGTTTAGTTTAGTTTAGTTTAGTTTAGTTTAGTTTAGTTTAGTTTAGTTTAGTTTAGTTTAGTTTAGTTTAGTTTAGTTTAGTTTAGTTTAGTTTAGCTTAGTTTAGTTTAGTTTAGTTTAGTTTAGTTTAGTTTAGTTTAGTTTAGTTTAGTTTAGTTTAGTTTAGTTTAGTTTAGTTTAGTTTAGTTTAGTTTAGTTTAGTTTAGTTTAGTTTAGTTTGGTTTGGTTTGGTTTGGTTTGGTTTGGTTTGGTTTGGTTTAGTTTGGTTTGGTTTGGTTTGGTTTAGTTTGGTTTAGTTTGGTTTAGTTTGGTTTAGTTTGGTTTAGTTTGGTTTAGTTTGGTTAGTTTGGTTTAATTTGGTTTAGTTTGGTTTAGTTTGGTTTAGTTTGGTTTAGTTTGGTTTAGTTTAGTTTAGTTTGGTTTAGTTTGGTTTAGTTTGGTTTAGTTTGGTTTAGTTTGGTTTAGTTTGATGTGATGTGGTGTGGTGTGGTGTTGTGTTGTTTGGTTGGTTTGGTTTAGGTTTGGTTTGGTTAGTGTGGCGTGGTGTAATGTGATGTGGTATGGTATGGTGCGGTAAGGTGCAGTACGTTGCGGTGGAGTACATGGTCACACACTAATAATGTAAAACAGCTTTGGTTGGATACTGATTATTAAAGTTTACTCAAGCAAATGCCTAGTGATCTCTCTCACTCTTTCTCTCTCTCTCCAGCCGATCAAACACTATTTTCTATGAAAGACTCAATGAAATTATCAATGACAGAGTCAATGATAACTACCGCTCTCCTGTATTTTTCTCTCGAGAAACTCAATGATAAAGCGTTAGTAGTTATAAAGGGAGAGAGAGAGTTTATCAAAACAAAAATAATTCAACTCGTTTAATTAATAAAGCGTTAAACGTAATTATTAATTCTTAATTTCTCAGCGATTGATACAATTGTTTAGGGACAGTTAAACTATTTTTTTAAAATATAGATCCTCGATCTTCATTTATAATTTATTAATTAAAATAAGATTTTTAAAAAATATTTAAAACAGGTCTTTGTACTATATTATTAAAAAAAAAACTTATGAATTTAATAAATAATTTTGACTATTTCTCATTCTAAACCTATCGAATATCTTTTTTTTTTAAATGCAAGGTAATCTTTTATAGAACCTACATGATTAACTTTTCTTCTAATAATAAAAAAAAACTCTAAATAAAAACTATTATTCATACAAATATTAGAGTAGTCTCCCTTGACAGTTTCTATTCTAATGTATTTTGTGTTAATTTTCGTTATGAAATACAGTTGACTTTTTAAATTAATTATATAAGAAAACAATCTATCTCTGTGTATACTTATTTTAAAAAAATATTATTACAATAATTAGAATAGGTGTTTCTGGTTAAATAGCAATTATTCTCATTCTAAATCTTTGGCTATCGAGTTTCATGGGTTTTTAAATTTAAGATTATGAAAACATTGGCTTGACGAAAATGATTATATACACTTAAATACATACTAAAACTTACTTTTGTTAATAAACCTACATTATTTTATGCACACATACAAAAAAGAATATTTTAGCGGCAGTTACAACGTCAAAAAAAAAGGAAACTCCTTTATACTAAATAGTTCTACGTAACAACAAAAATGTATGTGTGTGTGTAAGTAGGATGTGAGGTGGGTAGACAGGCGGGGTGGAAGGAACGCAGTTTGGCAGGAATAACGGTAGGTAGGAAAGTAGGTAGGCAGGCAGCAGCGCAGGCAGGTTAGTAGATAGGTTGGTACGTAGGCAGGGAGTTAGGTATGTAGGTAGGTGGGCCTAGGTAGGAAGGCGCCTCACTCGGTATAGTGAGCGATTATAGTAGCCCATCATATTCATAGCGTTTCGCAATTATTAAAACGAACAGAGGTACCATAGTACTCACGGGAAAACCCGGGGAGCTAAATGGAACCCTGCCAGGGCGCCACCAAATCGATTTTTTTTTTCGCAGAAACCACCACAGGGGTATTAGCATTAGCTTCTCAAATTTGAATGATAAACGAATGAAATCTTTGGTAATGCTTAAACAAACAAACCCACATATTCGTTTTTGGGGCGCGGGTTCGTCCACACTGCCGCCTAGACGCACCAAGGCTCACTGTATGAAAGCCTTGAGTGTACGTTAATCAACCTCTGTAATAGTGAGGTAGAACACACATTGGCGACCGCCCATGTGTTAGAGACGCGTTCCTTGGCGCTCCGGGGAGCCACTGGTTATACTTCCGCAGGGGCGCCCCTAATTCGGTTTAATTATAAAATGTCGTGTGCCACCGTGTCCCTATTGTAGGGTGCTCTTTAAAGAGGCACTCTCGGTAGAGCCCGGGGCGCTCGCTGTCACCAACTGCCAGGGCGCCGGTGGGCGCTCATTATTCTACATAGTGAACATTTATAGTAGCTCATCTAAACCGTAGTGTCGCCCGAGGTGGGTCTTGGCCGCTTTGGGCCACTCAACCGCCGGGGAGCTGGCGGATGAACCTGGTGTAGTTTTATCACTGAATCTCAGAGGGGTAGCACCATTCTTGGCGCCAGGGGACAAATTGAACCCTCCCAGGGTGCCACACTTAAGAATTTTTTTCTTTCTCGAAACCCTTTTCACCAACTCCCAAACATTTTATGACTCTCGTACGAACAGTGTCAAATTGCATCTGGCTTTTATTTTTATGGAGAAAAATTGCATTGCTTCCTGTCAGAGACCCCAGATCGAATGGGGCGCCAAAAGGGGTAGACAATTTTTTAAAAAATCCTCATTCTTCAGTAAAATTTAAGAAAACAGATTTATACATGACTGATATCCTCAATTATTTTATATGGGGGGGGGTGTATGTAGGGATGGGCGCCTTTTTGCCAGCGTTTGAATAGGGTTGGCACCACATTGATAGTTCGCCCCGGGCGCCGGAATAGGTTGCTACGCCTCTGCTTCCTGCTAGGGCGCCGCCCTGGCGAAATCTTTCCGGGGGGGGGGGGCGTGCGGACATGGTTAAAAGTATATATTTTTTTCTATATAAATTCCGATAGACTTTCTTCGGGGGGTGGGGGGGCTCTGCTTCCCCCCCCCCCCCCCCCCCCCCCGAATAGATTCCTGGAAAAAACTCAGTTCACAAAGTTTTATGGCGATCCGATGAAAAAGATGTAGTAATTCATATAGGGCCACAGATAAACATACTTTCATTTCTATAAATATAAATAGATATATAGGGCCTACTTTAACTAGTGTCCGCATACCCGCACCCGGAAACTTAGTCACAATTTTCTTTGTTACATTTGAACCCTTTAGGTTAATCAATATTAACAAAATTGAACAAGATGCAACAAATACAGTTAACCAAGAAATTGAACAAGTAAAATTCACGTTAACTTTTTATTGTTTTTAGATATAGAATAGTAACAGACTACCTACAGGTCCTAACTCGCGACGAGGTACACATTTGTATTAAAACACAGATCTAAGACATTTTCCATTTAGGTGGGTTTTGCAGTACAGTGGTTTCTTAAGTCGTGGACAAGTGATTGCGCTTATCTCTGTTGAGTAGCTATGTATTCTGTCCTATATTAGACACATTTGTAAATATCTGTCACAATATGGGCATAGAGATGATATAACGATAGCTTATCTTTGCGGACGACGCTAAACTTTGGCATTGACACCACGGCCTACAAGTTCAAATTTGGTCCTTCAGAAATGTTTGAAGTCTCTAGATTAAAACTACTTTTCACTTTTATGTGCCTACTGACCACATCACATGTATTTGTTCTGAAAGTCTAAAAACAGAGGCACAAATATATCGTCTAGACTTGTGAGATCTACATATTAGGTATTTTGGCTGTTATCTAAGCCCTTGCCTGTTCTGACTCAAAGCCTTATTCTTTCTCTATCGACGCCTTGCGTAACATGGGATTGGGTTTTTAAGGCGGCATAAAGCTTTATGTTATTCCTTTTTGAGTACAATAGATTAAAAACTAACGTTTTCAGATGCCTAAAGATGTTTAACCACTAATTAATCAGAATAATGGGTCAAGATTTCAATTCTTGGTTTTGGGACACGTTAGTTGCCGGGGTTGAGCTAATGTCGATAGCATAAGGACTGTACCTTGATGCGGGCGTTTTATTTGTTGCCCATCGTAATAATTGAATGGTTGATGGGGCTTCTTCAAGGGTTTGATTTGCCGTAATGTTAATGATATCATGCATGTGAGGCTTTTCTAAGAAGAAAATGCGTTAAAACACTTTTTAGTTATGCTTTTTTTACATAGGCCTATATTTTACGACAACATAATCGTAATGAACAATAAAATGAATTTAAACAACTTTAGAATACACCTGTTTCGGCTAACATGAATGTTATTCTTCAAACTAGTAATGTTAAACGTGTCTTTTTCGCATTTTCTACTTATAAGCAATACAGTAAATTCCGATAACGTCCATATGCATACAAGCAATGGCGTAGGCGAGGAGGGGTTTAATAGTGATTTAATAATGATACTTTCTTAACCCTCTACTGGACATCATGTTTGGTACCTTGCCCCTGGATTACACCCAAGTTCTACTTCATAGTAAGTGGCTTCAGTTTTAATTATTGGGGTTAGTAGCGACATTGACACAGTTGAAGGTATTCAGAACAAGGTGGCCAGGAGAAATCACATTAATTAGTATAAAATTTACCATTACTAACAATAGGCCCTACTTAATTGTTTAATGTTGCTGTATATTAAGCCTGGTAGGTATTTATGTTTATTAATTTGTACAGAAACAAAAAAAAAGGATTCCCAAACAAAGTTTTATTTTTCAGAAATAAAGAAAATGATACAAATCAATAAAGAACAGTTTTCAAAAGAATTTGTATAAAAGTAATTATTATAAAATAGTAATATAGTATTGCATAGAGACAAATAAAATACTTGACACAAACAATATGAGGAATATTTTTTATCAGAGAAGAGAAAAATATATGATGTAGTTTGAAAATAATAATGTACAGAATGTAGCTTTTGCAGATTAAAATGAAAATTCTCATGCCTATATAATTTATTGAGTAAATGAAGAAAGGCCCAAAACACTAGGCTAAATAATATGCATGGCACAGGCATTGAAAACTACAAATTGCATATAGTGAAGGTTACCCTATTTATTGGCTATATCCACCACAGTAAAGATTTATGGCTTTATTACCTGCTTGTAAAATTGTTAAGGAAAAAGTGAAGTATTGTTAACTTTTTATGGCAGGCCAACTACGGGCTGTGTTCTGGGAACATGTCATCTGTAAGGGGCATTGTTCTCGGCACATGTTGTAATTTTTTGTGTTCTCGGCACATGTTGCCATTTTGTGTGTTCTGGGAACATGTTGTCATTTTGTGAGTTCATGGAACATGTTGACATTATTTGGCTGTGTTCTGGGAAAATGTTGCCATTTTGTGTGTTCTGGGAACATGTAGCCATTTTGTGTGTTCTGGGAACATGTTGACATTATGTGGCTGTGTTCTGGGAACATGTTGACATTATGTGGCTGTGTTCTGGGAACATGTTGACATTATGTGGCTGTGTTCTGGGAACATGTTGACATTATGTGGCTGTGTTCTGGGAACATGTTTGTTTCATTTTTACTTTCTCGTATATACGTAGTATAGAGAAAGTATTGTAATCGTGCAAAAAAAAATCGAGATTTTTACAAATCTCGACGTTTTACACCTCACTGATACGGAAAAACATAATTTAGCAATCTTGTCCGTATGTCTGTGTGTGTGTGTGTCCGTGTGTAAACACGATAACTTGAGTACCGTTACAGCTAGGTTGATGAAATTTCATATATAAGTATTCTATCAAAATCGTAGATCCGTATCAACTTTTGAGCGATTTCCGATAACCGAAAGTGGTACTTTTTCTACTTTAAATTTTTCAAAAGCCTATAACTTGAGTACTATTTCAGATAGATAAATGACCTTTCACATGTAAGTAAAACATCTAATTCTCTACCTTCTGTAAAATTTTGAGTAATTTCCGTTGACTGGAAGTAGTAATTTACGCTACTTCCGATTTCTCAAAAAACGAATGTAAATTTTAAAAGTACTAATAATATTATGCGCTTTTTTTATTTGGCGTTCACTTGGTGTGCAATTAATTTGTCTACGAGATTTTATTCTATTTTTAAAACTTTAAGTATTTAAAATGGATTAAAAATCATGTCTATAGCCCGAGTTCCCATCCCCTGTTATTTTATATAAGAATATTCGAGAAAGTTTAGGGGAGATCACTCCCGGTTTATTAAATATCATAATAAAACATTTTTAGAAATTCTATATTAGGAATTGTGTATATATTTAAATTTATATATTTAATAAGACAATTGGATTAATTATTATAAACAGCAAAAATGATTCAAATAAGTTTAGAAGCATTTGGCTTGATGTCCCAACAGTGAACTGTATTCCGAGCTTGTTTCCTTAGTGATAACCCATCTTTTTTGTGCCACCCTTCCAATCAAATATCCAGTATTTTCTTGGCCTGTATCATAATGCTGGTCATAGACTTGCTTGACTTGTGTATCACAATATGATTTTGAATGTTCTTCTGTAAATGAAATAAAGACAAATAATTTTGATATATTCTTTTGTGGAACTAGCAAGAGAAATACATTACAAATTTATATTACTATCTCTACTATTTCTTTACTATAACTAATTACTTTGAAAAGATAAAGCACTGAACATGATGAATAACAAATAACAAACATGATCAGCAAAGTTAATTATAGATTTAAAAGTGTGTTCATTCATATTGAAGATTAATGAAGTAGACTATCAATATTTACCCTCTTGATGGCTGATACTTTGATTTGATGTCTTTACTTTAAGCTTACACATCAGTCTCTGTGTGGTAAAATATGAAATAATATGCTTCAATAAAACTGTTTCAGTGTATTAATTACATTAGAAAAGTACATAGTTTTGAGCTCTATAACAATATGTGTTTCAATTATTATTCAAATATAATACCCTCTATGTTGTACAACTCACTGATTTATTAGAATTTTAGAAAAGACAATAATTAATAAAATATTTTGGATTAAAATCCATTATATTTATTATAACATATAATGCTATCTCTTCCTATAATAATTACTTTAAAAAATGGGTTATGCCTATAGAGTACAGTTACCTGAGGATGAAACTAGGCACAGTGTATAGTCCACGGAGACTGATTAATATCCCTTGTAATTGAACATCAGTTGTAGTTATGAAATCTGGATGGCCATACATACACTCATAGTCCTGAAAAGCAATTTACACATAGATTAGCAAGAATATCTCACAAATTATTAAATTAAAGCTAACCCTTATTTAGTGCAATCCATCAAAGTAGTAGCAATTTTGTTAAGTTGTAGACACAATACAAAGTAATGTTTGTTCTGTGATTTACATACTTTTATAAAATAGCAATCAAATTATATATATATATATATATATATATATATATATATATATATATATATATATATATATATATATATATTCATTGTAAATTTTAGTTATGTCTTGCTATTAAATTTATTTACTCGACTGATCTAAACTCACTTTATTTAAACATAATATAGTGGATAAGTATAGTGATTTTATTATTCAGCAATAAATAGCAGGCCTAAAAAAATTTAAATAGTAACGTTTGCGAATGAACACATTAAATTCTATTTCCATTTCTATGTCTTTCCCAACTTGATGCATATTACTAACCAAGCATTAAACTATAGTCCTAAACCTGACTCTAATTACCATTTATTGGACAACCTGAACCTTTGCGATACCATGTTATAATATATTATTTTTAAAAAGAGCTTACCACTAATTACTAAAATCAATTGTTTTTAGTATTAACTGAGCCGCATACTATCTGCTGCTATTGTCATCACCAGAAATCCAGTATGTTGGCAAAGATTAGTCTCTAAGTTTCCTGCAACCTCTTTCCCCTTGAGTGCGGAAAACACTGAAATCATTAATCATTATTTCATTATGCCTAATAGTTTAAAGGTAGTATTAAAGTAGTACTAAATAGTACGAGTCTTAGTTACTATAGGTCTAATGATAATTATTATTGTGTATGCTTACATGCTTTAAGTTTTATGCACAATATTGGTATATAATATATAGTCTATAGTATATAGCCTAAGCTATAGAGTATATAGGCCTATAAGCCTAAATATAACAGAAGCTTGAATAATGCTCATTAGCATGCATTCACTATAAACTATAAAGATAAACAAATATTTCAATTTAATTTAATTATAACTAATAATAGTAAATAGGTTTTTTTCCTGTGGTAACAAATTTAAAGTATAGGGCAGTACAGTTATAGTATAGGCCTACTAGATTCTATATTTAAGTTTGTGGGCTTTTCATTCCAATGCACCACAATAGATACCACACATGATCAAGCTGGACCTCTGATCTAAAGATTTAATAATTGGGCATAACAAACAGTGAAACTACAATAAAAATCATGTAAATTACTAATTTAACCTTCTTACCTCCGCTTCTCTAGATTCCTATTCTATTTCCTTCAAACTTTCTTTTTATGCAGCCGTATGATTAGATTCTAGACTAAATTCTAATAAACATGAAATAACTACTAACCAGAACACTAGATCTAAATTTCTATATTCTATGCAATATTTATTAAACCTACAGACCTAATATTTATTTTAAATTCCTATGCGATGTGTCGTGAACTGTAGGTTTCATGTTATTTTTTTAATGGCGGAAATCAGTTTAAAATTTCGTTTCCTTCCTTTTGTTATTCTATTTATAGATTCAAACTGCTAGAGTCGGAGCAATTATCATTGAATTAGTCGGCTGATCCACACAGGAAGTGCTGGTATATCTATTAGTTATTCAGTGATCTGATCATTGACAGAAACAGAGATAGCCATTCGCATGGGGTGCTCTCTCTCTCTCTCTCTCTCTCTCTCTCTCTCTCTCTCTCTCTCTCTCTCTCTCTCTCCTCGTTGCAGAAATAAATTGAACCAGTTTTTTTTTTGTCACAGACACTGTCGTAAAGTTAACGTCTTTGTTGTTCTCGAGCGCTGAACTTTGACCTCGAGTTAACCGTGTCTTGGGTCCTGGTATGAACCGTCGGTGAAGGGGAGTGTGGGTAGGAGAGGAAGCTCAGGTGAACGGGGTAGAGGACGGTGGACGAGTGGTGTTAGGGGAAGGGGGGGGGGACGAGAGGGTTCATTCGGTGAATGTATATGTTTAGCGAACCCGAGAAATGAAATCGATTGAATAATTAAGTCATGAGTCACCGTCCGAATTATCCGAATATTTCTTCCCATTGTATATATATATATATATATATATATATATATATATATATATATATATATATATATATATATATATATATATATATATATATATATATATATAATCGTGTCTGCAATTCCAAGCCTGCACAACTCGCGCTAACGGTCAGCAGTTATAAAGGACCACTCTTTAACATTATCATTATCATCGTTCCAGCATCCACATCTCTCCTTTGTACTCGATTCTTCGTACTTTGTTCATAATATTCCGCGGGCAGTTAATTTTTTCCAAGAAAATTTTCTTCCTAACTAGGACTACTTCCTTGTTTCTATGGGGTTTACAAACTACGTCTGATTTATTTGACAAAATAAAATATTTACTAGTTAAATGAGACGAAACATTGAGACGAAACAGAAGCAGTGTTTTTTCCAGACTTTTTCTCCGGGTGGTTGCGCTTAAAATTTTAGGGGAGGGGGTGGCACTGTTAAAAGTATATACTTTCTATCTATGGAAAAGCTGTGGAAAATAGACCATTACTCGGTTTTTACGAGCTTATTTAACTGGTTTCTTCATCAAATGTCTGAATTTAACATAACCATTAAGGGACAGTGATTGGTAAAAAGCTCCCACGACCTTTCCTAAATGGGGTGTTAGCAATACCAATGTGAATAACTATACACATGAGGAGGGAGGGGGCGCAAAGTTGATAGTTCGCCACGGGCGCCGGAGCCAGACAGTTGACATGGCAACAATGCTTGTTTATAGTGCATTGGGACACTAGAGAGAAACAGCTAATGTTTATATCACTAAAGATGAAGGTCTGATTAGAGTCATGGTCATACAGTATCTTCACCTGAAGCTCATGCGCTGAGAGCTGATGGAGGCGATCAGGGGGTGGGGGGCGTCATAAACCGTGGGTCCGGTAATGATAGTAGTCTCTCATGAAGATACAGAGTGCGCGTTCGTGTTGCATGATGATTGCACGTTTTGACTGTCAGAAAAATAGTTACATTTCTCTAAATCGTCAGAAAGACAGACAGAAACAGACAGACAGACAGAAACACAGAGAGAGACAGAACCATACAGACAGACTATATATATATAGATACAGTTATAGCTTAGGTTACTAACTTCTTGTACTGTACCTATTTTCTTGCAATTTGATTGAAAAAATGCATATATATATATATATATATATATATATATATATATATATATATATATATATATATATATATATATATATATATATATATATAATGCTAAACGGCAAAATAAGCATCCAAATCTACGAAAGCAATGAGTCTATATTGTCTTGAATATCTTTACCAACCCGTATTTTTGCTTCAGCGCTGGGTGTAAACTACCACTATCCTCGACTTTACTCATGTGCATGCGTGGTGTTAAGTACGTGTACGTGTACGTGTACTTAAGTATTATAGGTAATATAGAATAATTCGTGGTTAAAATAAAGCGCTTGAATAATAAGCTCACTTGCGCTTATCCGATCTAAGGTCAATCCCCCTCCCCCCCCCCCCCCCCCCCGCCCCCCAAACACACTTTACCCCACATTCAAAAGAGGCAACAAACGTCTTGCCCGAAGAGGTGGGAGAAACGTTTTAAATCACGTCGTGACCTGACTAGGCTAATGGTGTTGACCGAGACGGCGGTTCGGTGCAAGAACGAGGGAAAGAGGGGGGGGGTTGCTGTAATAAACTGTTGTGGGTGACAGACCTTTCACACAAGACTTAACCCCCCCCCCCCCCATTCCACCCCCCACCCCCACCCCCCCCCCCCAGCAACACACACACCACCACAGCAACATATCTAGTCTAGAGTTATTATGTAGCGTATGGGGAAAGCTAAGTAGAAGCAGTAGAAACTACATCAAACTGAATATGCCTCATTACTATTCAGCATTAAAAGTCCATCCGCATCCTTATCCATTACAAACAGTCAAATTCAGCCACATTTTCTTCCACAAAAACGCAACATTTCATTCCTCAAACAAAAACACCGCGAACCCTCATCCCCCAACTAACACACATAAATATTGCCACTGGTATGGGTACTCAGTGCTGAAACGGTGGGTACTGAGTGTAGAAGCCATATGTACTGAGTGCTGAAGCTGTGGCTACTCACTGTTGAAGCTGTGGGTACTCACTGTTGAAGCTGTGGCTACTCACTGTTGAAGCTGTGGCTACTCACTGTTGAAGCTGTGGCTACTCAGTATTACTGCAGTCTGTTCTTGGTGTAACTGCTGTGGGTACTCAGCGCTGTAGCTGTTGGTAATCGATAACGTTGATGTGGGTACTCAGCCTTAGCAGTGGGTGCTCAGTATCACTGCTGTGAGTGCTAAGTGCTCAAACTGTGGTTGTTCAGTGTCACTGATGTTGGTACTCAGTGCTGAAGATGTGGGTACTCAATAACACTGCTGTCAGTACTAAATGCCAGTATAAATCCACTAATGTGGGTATTCAATAGCACTGCAAAGGGCATGTTTGTCAGTACTCAACCTTACTGTATTTATTACGAGGTGTAGGTCTATGCTCAAGTTTATTATTGTCATGGTCACTGTCAGTGTTTCTTCCAGACTTTTTTCTCCGGGGGGGGGGGGGGCACTTGAAATCTTCGGGGGGGGGGGGGGCGGTAAACTTACTTCGGGGGGGCGGACACTGTTAAAAGTATATATTTTCTATATAAATTATATAAATTTCATTTCGTTCAGGGGGGGGGGGGGCGGTAAAAATTTTTCGGGCTTGGCCCCCCCGAAGAGATGCCTGGAAGAAACTCTGGTCACTGTGAAGACCTTTCTTTGGTGGTATCAAAAATAGTGGTCCACCACCTCACTTCCTGTTGCCTATTTATTTTTTTATGTTCTCCTAATATTTTACAATACTAATTCAAAGCTAAATTTATTATATTGTACCCATCAACATGATCACATTATTCCAGGATCGCTCTCTCTCTCTCCATATGCCAATGTCAATGAAACAGGTGAACTCTACTTCACCTACCACATGGACCGTAACGTTCTAAAGTGCACTTTTATATATAGGCGAAGACTATATTGTAAATTCTTTACTTATAATCAAACTTGAATGAATGACAGCTTGGCGATGCATCGTATTTCGTTATACCTGATTGGCACCCAAGTACTATTTTATCTCCTACGAGCCGACCCGCTGCGTATCATACGCCGCTATTTAATTGGTTTTTTTTTTCTACTTTTCAGTAAATCATAATTTGTGAATTCGACAGTACCAATGCTGCCACTGAAAATATTTGCTTTAAAACACTAACCCCCCCCCCCCCTTTTTCCCCTAACACCCCCCCCCCCCCCCCCGTGAAAGCAGCCTCCTCTTAAATACCTCCTCTAAGTTTAAAATCGTTTCAAACTAAATTATCTGCCCCTAATAGCCGTCACTAAACCCGACTTCACGAATGTAAACATAGCGTGAACCACAGCTCACCAGAGGGGTGGGGGTGGTAGGAAGCGCGCCTACAGCTTGTTTTCTAGCGTCTCCCAGAAGAGAATTATATATATATAGATTGCCGGCTGTCGCGAAAACGCGACAAACCGTAATTAGTAGATAATTTCCAAAATTATCTCATATGTAATTTATACTGTTTATATGCATAAAAGAGTGAATAACAAAGCTATTAGTATTTTTTATAGCAAAAAACGGATCACCTATTTAGTAATAATAATCAATGAAAGTAGACTGAATTCACGAAGTCTAAATATTACGATGCGCGTGAGTCAAGAGAGTGTGACGTCATAAATTTCGACTTGACAACGTGACCGTTGGTACCGATACAACCGTCTGGATGTACCCAATACACAACGACCGGCAGCAGTAGGATAAATGTAGGGCCTACCTATGCGCAAATGCAATGCGCTAAATCGGTATGTCGCGAAAACGCGACTGTCGGCGTTAAGGGGTAAATGGTATTTCTGGTACATTAGAAATCGAAACATTTCAGAAATGGTAAGAGAGTTATGTCTTTTATAAGTGTATATTTATCTACGAATGGCTCTTCAGGAAGCAGTTATATAATGTTATGTAACATACGTGAACGTGGCAATCATCATACATATTCTACGCTCTGTTCTCATTATTTTCTACTGCACCATGCGTACAGCTCCTGCATTTTTCAAACTTTCATTTTTCAAAGTGTGTTCATGTTGGATTGTAGTGAACTTTTTGCATCTAAAATCAGGTCTTGGGGTGATACTTCTTTCTTGTAATCCCTAAATGAGAGCTTTTGGTATCATTCGTCTATATTCAAGCTTGGTTATTGCATTGTATTAATATTGTCTTATGTACGTATAATATATTCATTTTTGACTTCGTCTGTAATTTGGCGTCGCTTTATCAACGTATGAAACATGGAAATCAGTAGTCAGTAGGTTAGAACATATGAAAAAAAGTAAAGTTTCCCTTTCAAACCTGACGGTCTATGGGGCAAGTGAAGTAGAGTTCACTTGTTTCTGTGACCTCGGCACATGAAGAGATAGTGTGGTCAGCACTATGCCCAGCCGCCTTTACTTTCCCTAACGTGAGTTAGGTACCCATCAGAGTTGGGTGGACTCAGGGACGGTCTACTGACTTGAACCCGGATTCGAACTCGAGACTTAAGGGTTAGCAGTCCAGCTCTCTACCGCTAGACCACTCCGTCCCATAGAACACATGATATCCCATCGTAAATTTCCCTCCCAAATATGCTCAGATTTCTTGCGAATCTTGGAGAGCATCAATATTATATTACATGTCATTTCAATATGATTTGCAGAGCTACCAAGCTCTCAAAAGAACAAGGATTTTTATTTGCCTAAAAAACCGTTGGGATCTTCATTACAATCAGCATCTATTGCTATATTAATATACGCAGAGTCGATTAGATAGTATGTTTGCCAATGTCTCTAGTCGAAACAAATATCTTGCTTTTGTCTCCTTTTTCAAACCCCACGAGGACGTTTAGCTGGTCGTATTTTGGGCAAATGCAATGGCGTCGCTAGAATGTGTGTCACCCGGTCCGGCTCTTCGTGATGTCTCCCACCCCCAAAGAAATAAGTTTTATATATATATATATATATATATATATATATATATATATATATATATATATATATATATATATATATATATATATATATATATATATATATATATATATATATATATATATATATATATATATATATATATATATATATATATATATATATATATATATATATATATATATATATATATGTATATGTATATATTTAGAATATATACTTTAGAAAAGCCTTGGTGTCATCCTCCTAAATTGTGTCACCCGGTGAGATCCGAACCCCACGCCACGCCCTCGCTACGCCTACGGGCAAATGAGCTTTGTTCACTATAGTAGGTGGGATCAAGAATATGAGCAATGAATGCAACACAGATTGACCAGGAAAAAAAACGTATGCCTTATCGTGGTGGTGAGAATTTGTGCTTAGGCTGGAGCAGGTCCCTCGATAATAACGTTCTCATAGGTTTCATCGACATTTTGATCCATACATTCACATCTTCATCAAGAAAAAAAGTTATGTTCACGGTCATTATTGTCAATAAATTGTATTTAATCAATATTTTGTTCAGTGATAGTAAATAAACGCTCTGCAAGTATTTTTTACAAGCTTTTATTTAACTTGCTTCCTCATTCTTCAGTCTGTCTGTCGTCATAGATCAAAACGGGCGAGCAAAATTTCGGGCTTCTCTAACTGACAATTCGTTTCGAATTCGGCACGTGTGTCAAGACTTGAAGACAATGCAATTTGACATTAAATTTTACTTAACTTAGTAGGATGTCTAATTAGCCTTTTTATTAATTAATTAAAATGTTCTGAAATGAGTGTTCATTTAGTGCGCAATAGTTTTTAGTCCCGCTACTCTATTGCCGATAAAAAAATAAAGTACTGTAAAAAAATTGCATAAGAATAATAAACCACTAGTGATCTTCCCTAACCTTTCTCAATATTCTTAAATAAAACAACAAGGAATGGGAACTCCATTTTAAATACTTAAAGTTTGTATAATAGAATAAAATCTCGTAGAAAAAAGAATTGCACACCAAGTGAAAGCATAACAAAATGTGCATAATAGTGCGGATTATTATTAGTACTTTATAAATTCACATACGTTTTTGAGAAATCGGAAATAGCGTAAATTACTACTTCCTTTCCACGGAACGTACTCAAAATTTGAGAGAAGGCAGAAAATTAGATCGTTTACTTAAATATGAAATTTCATTTCTCTATCTAAAATAGTACTCAAGTTATAGGCTTTTGGAAAATTCAAAATACAAAAAGTTCCACTTCCGATTTCTGGAAATCGCTCAAAAGTTGATACGGATCTACGATTTTTATAAAATACTTATTTATGAAAAATTGAGATTTTTGCAGATCTCGATGTTTTACACCTCACTGAGTCGGAAAAACATAGTTTTGCAATCTTGTCCGTATGTCTGTGTTTGTGTGTGTGTGTGTCTGTAAACACGATAACTTGAGAACCGTTACAGCTAGGTTGATGAAATTTCATATAAGTATTATCACTATCGTAGATCCGTATCAATTTTTGAGCGATTTCCGATAACCGGAAGTGGTACTTTTTCTGCTTTGAATTTTTCAAAAGCCTATAATGTGAGTACTATTTCAGATAGATAAATGCAATTTCACATGTAAATAAGAGATCTAATTCTCTACCTTCTTTCACATTTTGAGTAATTTACGTTGATTTAAAGTAGTAATTTAAGCTTTTTTCCGATTTCTCAAAAAACTAATGTAAATGTATAAGTACTAATGATATTCCGCACTATTATGCACATTTTATTTGGCGTTCACTTGGTGTGCAATTCTTTTTTCTACGAGATTTTATACTATTTTAAAAAGTTTAAGTATTTAAAATGGATTAAAAATCATGTCTATACTCTGAGTTGCCATCGCCTGTAGTTTTATATAAAAATATTCGAGAAAGTTTAGGGTAAATCACTCCCGGTTTATTTCTTACGCAATTTTTTCGTTTCACTTTTTTTCGAAACAAGGACAACCAAATGCAAAAATATTTCTTTTAAAAAAACCAACAGTAATTTCTGTCTGTTACACTTTATATTTTTCATACAAAATTTAAAACATTAGCTTTGCAAGTAGTCTAAAAAGGTAAAGTTCTCATAAATATTAAAAGAAAACCATAACGATTTTAAGAAAATGATAGAGCTGTATGAATGGCATTCAAATCTTTCGAAATTGTAAATTCAAAACACTATGAGCGTCCCTTCTCAAATGGTGTAACATAAAATTAGACAACTTTCATTTTGGGAGAGGATCGGGGTTATAGCATTGATTAAATAAACGACATATAACGTCTTTCAATTGTTTTTCCATTAAAATTAAACCTTCTGTTTTTACCTCATCAGCCTACTCCTAGATAAACAGTGAAACACAGTGACACAACATGGATTTACAGGTCAGATTTTGTCATTTTAAAATTTACATTGATACGATATCTATTGCATTAATATGGGTTGGAAACTGGGCTTTTGTGTGGCTGGGGTGGGGGGCAGGGGACAGAGACAGTTGCTATTTTAAAAAGTAATTTAGAAACCAAATCTGAGTCGTTATTTCCTATTTTATAAAGACCATTTTTTTGTGAATTGTAAAAAAAAAATGTATCGTATAACTCTTAGTAGGTCTTTTAGAAAGAATGTATTGTTTTAGAAAAAAAAATAGTTTGATATTAGGAGAGGGTGGTATGCTGAGGTGTGACGTCATTTTTTGTGGATATGACTTAATGTAAAAATATCTGAAGGTAAAAAACTTTTTAAAATTGAAAAGTTCTTAAGAAATTTTGCTAATGGAATACTCAATGTTATAAGTATACTTTTACATTTTTCTTCTAAATTCTGTTTATTATACATTCATGTCGTTTTCAATTGATAAACTAGAGGTATTAAAAATGTAAATGCCAAGTTTGAAATGAAATAAACTGGACAACGATTTACGTCTGTACATCATTGGCAAGTGCTAGAGTCTAAGAAAGACTCCATTCAAAGCTCGGCATTGGCCCTTGTTGGTGTCTTGTACAGAAACGTTTTGCGTATAGTTCAAACAATGGAATAGTTTGTCAGGTCCTGTGGATATTTCATTCATATTTATATTCCAGTCAATCGGTGAAGCAGGGTTAATTCTCATGAAATTTTTGGGCAGCAAGCAACCGATGAAATAATATGCTCGAGACTGGGGTATTAGAGTACTTACTTAATCCTCTTCACTCCCTGTGGAGTATAGGGCAGCAACAAATCTCCGCCATTCCACTCTGTCCTCGGCGAGCCACTTTAGTTCATGCCGGGTCTTGCCAGTAGCCTGCACTTCTTCCATCTCTCTCCTCCATGTTCCCAGTGGTCTTCCTCTCTTTCGTTTACCAGGCCGAATCCACATCAGCGCCATGTTGGAGAGTCTTCTTTTGCTCATGCGTAGGACATGTCCCAGCCATCTCCATCTCCTCATTCGAACTTCTGAAACAATGTAGTTTAAACCTGTCCTTCGTCGTATTTCCTTGTTCGGGACTTTGTCGTACCACTTTATTCTGAGGATACGTTGGAGGGATCTTCTTTCAAAGCCTCTAAGTCGGCTCTCTCCTTTCTTGTTTAGTTTCCATGACTCTGCAGCATAGAGGAGTATAGAACGTACATTAGACTTGTAGATCCTTATTTTAGTTCTCTGCTGTAGTGAGGATGATTTCCAGATCCTTGCAAGTCTGTTGAAAGCTTGTGCTTCTGGTGGCTATTTCTTTCTCCATGTTGCCATTTGCTGATATATAGCTGCTGAGGTACTTAAAGGCTTCGACATCTTCTAGCTCTACTCCATTCGCAACGGTCGTGAGAGCACTTTTGGCTTTTACTTTCAATAGCTTGGTTTTCCCGTAGTTTATCTTTAGCCCTAAGGTTTTGGCAATTTGCTTTATTTTTGTGGTTTTTGCTTGGATGTCTTTCTGGTCAGATGAGAGTAATGCCAAGTCATCAGCAAAATCACAGTCCTCTTGGCCTATCCTCAGTGGCTCTTCTCACAATCCAATCTACTGCCACCAAAATGATGGGTTAAATCTGATGAAAATACCTGACGAAATTTTCGGGCAGCAAGCAACCGATGAAATAATATGTTCGAGCATGGGGTATTAGATTACCTCGAATAATTATTCATAACCAAATTATCACAACATATGGGCATAAATGCCGTTTTTTAAAACTCCAAATACTTTTAAAAAATGTCTCTGAAAGTTTGGAAGATAAAGTAAGTTCTATCTATAAAAACACACATGCAAATACTTCATAGGCGACTACCGCGTCTTGTAATGTCACAATCGCTTAATTACAATTCACCAGTTAAATTATTTCAATGCATGACCAATTGTTACTTTTATAAATGCTCCTTGTTTTTCTACAGGCCCTCGGTGATATTCTGTATGCCTTGTTTGAATTCTCCATGCTTTCAACCTTCGGCATATTTATTTTATGTGTCAGTCAAACCCTCGACTTGTTCAGGAAATCACAAGGTCCCCTCCACACAACAAGTCACAGATGGAAGGTAGCAGTGATCATTGGTGCCATCGCAGTCTTGTGAGTAACGGTTTATTAAATTGCACTTTGACCTTTTACATCACTAATTGTTAACTAAAATCAGCTGATAACATAATAAACCTACAAATATTATTTGAATTGTTATAACCAACAGGTAACTTTATTCTCTTACGTGTATTTATATTATAAAGAAATCTGTATTTTAAAAATAAAATTTAAATTGCAATTTTCGAGGATTGGCTGGTTAAGGCGTAATTTTTAGGTTGGGATTCTGACTGGGCTTCTGACTGGGGTTCTGACTTTCGGTGTGAAGATGGAAAATAGCGAGTTTTTTTTTATATCAAATTTAAAAAGCGATAAGTCGTTAAAAGACGTTCAATTTATGATAAAATACTTATAAATGGAATAAAAAATTACAAAAAGAACAATTCTTAATTTAGATGCATGAGTACAAATTTTAGTTGTTTCTCATTATTATAAGCATTTGGTTTCATTACAAATGATCTCAGGACAAGTGATCTCAGGCATTCTCAGGACAAATTATCTCAAGGACAAATAATCTCACGGACAAAAGATACCAGGAGACATATATCAGGACAAATGATCTCGGACAAAATATCTCAGACAAAATATCTCTAAGACAAATTTTAATAGTATAGGCCTATACGATGATTTTAGTTGATTTGAACAGTCTTTCTGTTGACTGTCATATGGGTTTGTTTATTTTTTTACACAAAATAATTGTGAATAAAATGAATTTGTTAAACTTAACGATACATCAAAAGATTTATTCAACTTAATCTTTGTAATAGCATTTGATTTGAAGAAGTAAAAATTAAAACAAACTTACTCCTTTAGCTTGAAAGCTATAATAAATGATAATGTATAAAAAAAAGTAAAGGTAGTTATACAATATTAATGTTCAAAACATGCGAAAAGTTTTCGAACATGTGATTGCAACGTAAAACCATTGTTTTTATTGCATCATCAACACAAACATGATTAGACCACTCCAATACTATGTGATCATCTATTGTGTGAACTCTTGCTCGACATGTTCTTACTTCACATTTCCAAATCTCTTTGCCTGCTGCCCCACTTATGGCGTTTACTAACAGAAATTCGCCAGAAACTAATGTCCTATGCCCTTTCTGTGATGTAACGAAAAAGGCCATAGCTGGGTAATCACCACTAATACTATTTTATTTGCATGCACACTACGACAAGCGCTTCTCCGCGATGACCGCTGTCGTTTAAATAAGCATTTGTCACCTGATCTCTAAGGTGTGACCGACGCATAACTATTGACTTTACATGCTAGTTGTATTGTCCATGGAGGGCGGAAGTCTTTCCTTTAAGGCCTGTCTCTGCTATCAAAGCGGGCTGCCACCTTGATACGAAGGTGTGTCTTCATTGTCATTTCATCCCCTTTGATCTAGTTTCGTCCACCTGACGTGGTGGAATTATCTTAGGTTTGGAAGCTCACCTATGCTGTCTGTCGACACATTTCTTTAATCTTCGCACACTATTATCGCAATTTTAAAATGTTTAGTGCAATATGACAAATTAATGCCCCAAACATTTCTTACAATTATTATTTAAGCTGATAAACAATCCTAATATATAAAAGGCCATGTGCGCTCTTCCCTCTCTCTCTCTCTCTCTCTCTCTCTCTCTCTCTCTCTCTCTCTCTCTCTCTCTCTCTGTCTGTCTGTCTGTCCGCAAAATATTTTCGCCGGACATCACGTCAGAATCGGCAGCGATATATACGAAAATAATATGTTAGATGTTTTAAATGTATAACCACAATTTTATTTAAAGAAGAAAAATACAAAATAAAGGCGTATTCGAATGTAGAGAAACAGTATTATTTTTGCAACCGGAAAAGTGTTTAAACTTGGGACAAGAACGCATTTAACAATGACGTAGCTTATTGTTTACACTAAAAAAAAGAGCACGAAACTGATGACGTCATCTTCCGAGTTTAGAATAAAAAGAAATGAACTATTTCATTCAAATATGATTTAGAGCTATGTACGCTATGAAATGTATACAATACGATTTTCTCGGCCTAAACTTACAAAATTATTTTATCTATTTGGATTCTAGATCTAGAGATTCTAGATCTAGATATTGATCTAGATCTAGATATTCTAGATCATATAGATCTAGAGATTCTAGATCTAGATCTAGATGATCTATAAAGCTAAGTTGTCGGGTGCCCGATAGGGCACTTCCCGGCGCCGCAGGCGCTTCAAATTTGGCAGGATCTTGCCTTGGGGCGACAGAACACGGGGGCCGGTTGGCCGAAAAGTCTACGATGAGGGGGTCAAAACTGACCTCGACTGACCGGCGCCTTATATGGGCGAATTAATTAAGCATTCAAATTCTCAATGTTTTCGAAAGCCTAAGCGAAGCTGGGCAGCATGCCTAGTATTAAATATAGTAAAGAAAACCACACTGCAGTCAATAAAAAAAAGTTCAAATCAACTAAAATCATCGAATATGCTATTAAAATTTAGTCTGAGATATTTTGTCTGAGATAGTTTGTCCATGGTATCATTTGTCCTGGTATATTTTGTCCTGGTATCTTTTATCTGTGAGATTATTTGTCCTTGAGATCATTTGTCCTGAGATCATTTGTCCTGAGATCATTTGTCCGTGAGATATTTTGTCTGAGATTTTTTGTCTTAGATCATTTGCCCTGAGATCATTTGTCCTGTCACCAAGCATTTATTTAAACTTGATTCCTCTGTTAATCTGTCTGTCTGGATCGAAAATGGCAGGCGAACTTTTGAACTCTTCTAGCCTGTCAATTTTTCAGAAACATGGCACGTAGGTCAAGACCCAATGAAAGTGCAAACGGACATCAATTTTCACTTAATTTGATGCTTAATTGATTTTTTTATTATAAATTCCCTGTATAAAGTACTATTTACTGCGCACAATTTTCGTGTTTATTTGGTTCGCATTTTTTTTAGTCATGAAAATCTATTGCATTAAACATTTTAAGTACTGAAAGGAAAATTCATAAAAAAACGTTTTTAATAATAAGCTTTTATATAATTATACACTTACAATAAGATATAAATGATTTTCTTTAATATGTAATAATGAACTACTATTTAAATAATTAAAACTAAAAGCGTTTGTCGTTTCTTAAATTTTAGTAAAGATTTGTAACTTTAGCAAATTATTTGTACCCAGATTGTGCGGATGTTGCGTCCTCGTTACTAACCAACAAGTAAACATCGCAAAAGAAGAGTTGGAGCTACAATACAACAAGAGCTGCTATGATAATGAACCAAATGTAAGTCTATTAAAGTTTAACTCATTTTTAAATTGATTTCTAAGCATGTAATTTGTATTTTGTTTACTATATACCCGTACCTGACAGGCCCTGCCTTGGCATTTAAGGTTAAAGTTATTTGTATATGGACGTGATTTATGTGCGCATTAAGCATTATATACCCTGTGCTCCCCGATGGTTGGGATATTGTAGAACTTTTTCAACTGAAGGCTTATATTTAAATATGTTGTTTTTTGTGTGAAAATATAAACACAATCGCAAACATAAAAAAAATGCAAATATAAACGGAAACAAACACAAACTTTGATTTAACATTTTTTTTAAACGCAAAATCAAACATAAACTCAAACTTAAACGCAAACGCAAACGCAAAACATATACGCGAACATAAACACAAACATTAGTGCAAACGGATCAATAAACGTAAAATAGAGGAAATTTAGGAAAAACTTCTAAATTGTTATTTATTAAAAATAATAAATAGTAAACATTTCATTCATTGTATACAATAAATAAAAGGGAGTACTAAGCTATTTTACCTATTAGATTGCACTTTATCAATCCATGCTAATTATATAATTTTTTTCCAACATCAAAAGAAAATAAAAACAAAAATTCTCATGTACTTTTTGAAGTCATCTATTAAAAGAATTAATTGGTGCAAAGGGATGTAATGTGTATACTTTTTTGATACAAAATCAGATTTTTGTGAAGGGTTATATTTGTTTGACGTTGCTCGGTACGTCAATTAAATTTATAAATTGCAAAATGAAAATGTGTTTTCAAAATGATCAATATTAATTTTTTCGGACTTCAATTTTGATTTAAGTACAAAAATAAATTACATATTGGAAATTATATATATATATATATATATATATATATATATATATATATATATATATATATATATATATATATATATATATATATATATATAAAGATATACCTAGGGGCCGAAAGTTTTTATTGCCTTTTTTTCTAGTTCCGACACTGTGGGTAATGTGTTATTTTGTTTCTTTTCTTCTGAAACTGATCTGCAGTCTAGCTCTATTTGGTTCGCTTTAGAGAAGAAGATAACTGATAATTTAAGCCTTGTCATTGGTAAGTTATTTTTATATCTATTTCGCTTTTTAGTCTATGATTGTAGATTATTAAGTTGACATTCTAAATACATTTGAACTAAACCTTTTGATATTTCTAAGCATAATTCAAACACTGATCTAAGCAGAATATTTCTATAGAGGTGTTTTTAAAGATTTTTTTTTTTAATTTAGCTTTTATTTTTTAATTTTAAGTAATTTTTGCCAAATAATAGCATTTTTAAAATTAAATTTGAAGGTAATGTTTCCCTATCTCTTTCTCTATCCTATGTCATTTTCTCTATCGCTGTCGCTATCCCTTATATGTAGCTGTAGCTATCCATACCTTTATTTATACCCCGATCATTATTTCTAAATTAAAACTATCATTTTCCCTATTTGTGTCCCTATTCCATTTGATTTTCTATATTGTAATCCCTTTATATTCCTCTATTAATGTCCCAATCCAATTTCATTTCACCTATCGCTGTTCCTTTCCATTATCTATTCCTATAACTATACATCTGTACATATCTGTACATCCACTAAGATAATAATCCCAAAGTATTCATTTTTTTCAGATGAAAAAGACTTTACTGAAGAGGGACATAGGAGAATACTAACAGAAATTGATGGCCTTCCTAAATTTATCAAAATGTTACAGGATTTGGAAAACGGTAAGAAATAATATTTCAAGTGTCCCCAACCGTCCGCCCCTTCCCCGGAGAAAAAAACTGTAACAAACATTGACGGACGGCTGCTTTTCACCGAGCAGTTAATCGTCTTTAGATATCCCGACGCACCGATGGTGTTTCACAAATATTTTAAGTTGTGAACTTTATTAAGCACGTAGAGAACAGTCTCTGGCCAGCGTGTCAAAGCCTATTCGTCGCCTTGCTTAGTTACTGACGGGAAGTACACAAGCAGAATATACAGTCTAAAGACATAGCCATGATATATGTCATATAGAACGAGATAGAGCTATCATAAGTGTGGTATTGCTATCTCACGATTTAAATACTTTGTAATGAAACAGGTTTATTTTCTAAATTAGGAAATGATTTAATTTAAAATTTAGTGACAGTCTACCTCTCTCTCTCTCTCTCTCTCTCTCTCTCTCTCTCTATATATATATATATATATATATATATATATATATATATTACGGTCAAAGCCCGAAGTCGGCCAAAGCGCGCACTGGCCGGCCAAAGCGCGCACTGGCCAACATCGCCTCTCACTAATAGGTTAAAGTCCGAAACTTAACTTGATTTCGGCCTTTGGCCGGCCAGTCCGCGGATCAAAGTCCTAATTAGAAGATCATCTGGCTAGGGACGACCGACCAAAGTCCTAATTAGAAGATCATGAGCAGATTTAGTTTTTTTTTTCATACCGTAAGGATCACGAAATTAAGTCTTTATTGATTATTAAACCTCACCCCGAATAATGAAAACGCGATCACAACTTAATCTAGAATGGACATCCAGCCATTGCGCGCATTGGCTGGCCAATGTGTGAAATACATTGTCAATTTTTTAAAATTCGGACTTTGGCCATCACGTCCCGGCCAGTGCGTGCATTGGCCGGCCAATGTAGGAAATACGCTGTCAAGTTAAAGGTCTTCGGACTTTTGGCCAGTACGTCCCGGCCAGCGCGCGCATTGGCCGGCCAATGTACGAAATACGCTCTCAGTGCAAAGCTCATCGGCTTTAGCCAAAAGAACGGCCAATGCGCACATTGGCCGGCCAATGCGGGCTTTGGCCGCATTTCGGGCTTTGACCGTAACATATATATATATATATATATATATATATATATATATATATATATATATATATATATATAGAGAGAGAGAGAGAGAGAGAGAGAGAGAGAGAGAGAGCGAGAGAGAGAGAGAGAGAACGAGGGAGAAAGATTTAGTTGTGTAGATGTAGATGTAAATATATATAGGGTGGTGTGAGAGAGGGTGGGGGGGGGGACTTTTTTATTCTTCTAATTCTTCCATTACGTCTCTCCGACCCACCCAAACTGAGCAGTACAAATTTTCATATAAACACGATCTTAATCCGGATTGCGCTTGCGCTTCCAACTTTCTCATGCCTAAGTTTTGTTTTATTATTTGACAAACACGTTTTTTAGACATGAGGTCAACTTGAGCGATGTTATCATCAGTCGTTTTAATTTTTTTTTGCCCTTCCTCCTAATGTTTCGTCTTCTAAGCTGGTTCATAAAATCCAAATGAATGCTAAATATCTGATTATCCGAAATGGCCAACATGTTGTAAGTAATGTCAACACATTTCTCAAGCTTTTTTAAAAAATGTAATGCAATCTTGTACAAGTCGTAAACGTAAAGCTTTTCGTTATTAATTTTAGTATAAAATACATTACATAACTTTGTATGTGAGTGTTTGTGTTCTCGTGTGCGTGCGTTCTTGCGTGTGCACGTCCGTAGTGTGTTGTGTGTGCGTGTGTATGTGTGTGCGTATGCGTGTGCGTGTGTATGTAAATAAATATACTAATTCATGTTTCAACAGACGTAACAGACGTTGTTAAGAACAATTCCAAACAAACTAACGATCTTGTAGCCTTGGATAATGCCATGAAAGATTTTTTCAACCTAACTATTAGTACAACAGAGCAGTTATCGACAGTTGGTGATGTTCAATTACTGAACAAGTGTAGTGTCGATGACACTAATTTGAATACATCCTTTGTAAGTCTAACACTAATTTGCTTTGTAAAGACTGATATAAATTTATATGATAAATGGTTGGTTTTTTTTTTTTTTTTTTTTTTTTTACTTTCTCGTATATACGAAGTATAGAGAAAGTCTTGTAATCGTGCAAAAAAAAATCGAGATTTTTACAAATCTCGACGTTTTACACCTCACTGATACGGAAAAACATAATTTTGCAATCTTGTCCGTATGTCTGAGTGTGTGTCTGTGTGTGTCTGTGTGTGTATATAAACACGATAACTTGAGTACCGTTACAGCTAGGTTGATGAAATTTCATATATAAGTATTTTATCACAATCGTAGATCCGTATCAACTTTTGAGCGATTTCCGATAACTGAAAGTGGTACTTTTTCTACTTTGAATTTTCCAAAAGCCTATAACTTGAGTACTATTTCAGATAGATGAATGAAATTTCATATTTAAGTAAAAGATCTAATTCTCTACCTTCTGTCAAATTGTGAGTAATTTCCGTTGACCGGAAGTACTAATTTACGCTATTTCCGATTTCTCAAAAACGCATGTAAATTTATAAAGTACTAATAATATTGCGCACTATTATGAACATCTTTATTTTGGCGTTAACTTGGTGTGCAATTCTTTTTTCTACGAGATTTTATTCTATTTTAAAAACTTTAAGTATTTAAAATGGAGTTCCCATCCCCTGTTGTTTTATATAAGAATATTCGAGAAAGTTTAGGGGAGATCACTCCCGGTTTATTTGTCTTGTTTTCTAAATACATTCTAAAGAATTATGTGGGTTTCGTTAAATGATTTGACTCGTACGTAGAACACAACTATGTTCAATGTCAGGTTTACTTGAGAACTTTATTAAACACGTAGAGAACAGTCTCTGGCAAGCATGTCAAAGCTAATACGTCGCTTTGCTTAGTTACTGACAGGAAGTACACAAATAGAACATACTCAAAAGACATAGCCATGATATATGTAATGCAAGGGAAGCTATTAGGGTGCATCCATTTATGTCGTCCTCATGGTGGGGGGGGGGGGGGGATAAATAGACTTTTATGGACGCCTGTGGACTGGGGGGCATATTTTTACAAAATCAGGTGTGTTTTTTTTTTGCACGATTACAACATTTTCATTGTACTTCGTATACGAGAAAAGTAAAATGGTGCATAAAATCGAGAGGTTTACAGCATCCATGCACGATTACTCTTTTAATAAAGAATAAAGTTTTTTTAGATAGTCTTGTCACATTCACACGGCAAGTTTACACGCCGTAGATTAACGGACATCGTAGAAAAGTATTATTTCTAAAAATAAATTCCTAGCCTAACATTTTCCAGACTTTTCAAAAAGCCAGCCCTATAACGGGTGGTTTTCCAGACTTATAAATCTCTATCATTTACTTTTCTAGACATTTTCCAGACTTAGCACGAATGTTACCGCGTCTAATGCATTGAGTAATTTTGTGGGTATAAAACGAGATATAAAGAGATATAAAGTAAACAGAGATAGAGGTCATGAGCCTTACAAATGTATTGATTATACGGAATCTACCAGTGCAGAAAAAAAATCATTATTTAATGCTTTGCAGTTTTTTGGATAACATATATTATAGAGCATAATTTATACTATCGTTTAAAATAAACCATTTTTGGAACATTTTCTATGCTCTGCTTTTAATATTTAGGCCTAGTTAAGATGTGGGACTGGGTGTGGGGGTAAAAAAATTCCAAATTTTTGTAGACGTCATAAATGGATAACCCTTTACTAACAAAACATAATGTAACAAGTTTATCATAAAGTTTGCAATTTAAATGTATGCTTCTTAGCTTGCTTTTGATACTTTTGTAACTCTTTCTTGACTTGAATCAGTTCTCAAGCACAGTTGATAGCTTACCTATCTTGAATGAAAAGCTAAAAAACAGGGCATCAGCTATCAGTGATGTAAGTATATAGAAACGTTAAATCTGTGTACATTACGTTTAGCATTTCATGTATTTCATAGGACTTGCATTTATAATATACTTAGTATTAATATTATTATAGCATGTAATCACATGTAAGACATTCTGCTCACTCAAATTGAAGAGTTTTATTTATAACACATTCCATTATTTTTAAAACTCAAATTATTTTTCTGATATTAAATTATACTAGACTACGCATTGTCCTTGGATAACTGGATTTTAGGGGTTATCCATAAATGACAACACGTTTGTTTGGCGATTTTTCCCCACCCCGTCTCCACTGCGTAAGTAACGTCATGTTTATTTTAAGAATTTTAACTTTTCCCTTCCCCTCCCCAGTGTCATACAGCGTCACAAAAACCCATAAACTTTTTCTTTGAAAGCCATCACAATTTTCTCGTGACAAAGTTATATTTTTGTATAAAGAACATTTACTCAAAGTATGGTGGGCATTGTTTAATAATTTAAAAATTAGTTTGGTTTTTAGTGTTAAAAAACTGCGAACTGAGAAAAACAGCAAAAAGTAACAAAAAGTAGGTCACGAAAATACAATATCTGTGTAATTTCTAGAGCAGATTGTTAACTTTGGGTGTTTCTGAGTTTATGGAAAATACGATTATCAAATACATGAGAAATATAGCTTTCCAACTATGCCATATACAATTTGATGACGGATATAAAACTTTTTGTAGAGAGCTTCTAAGTTTGGGAAAAAATAATATTTTTTTTAATTAATAGGGACATAAAAATGGTATTTTAAACAAATGCATTGTTTTTCTCTTTTAAGTTATTGTTTTCTTAATACAAAAACGTGGACAAAGTATCTAAAAGTGAAAGAAACCCATTACGAACGAAAATCCATGGAATTTTGTGATTTAGTATTGAGCACATCACCTTAAATTAAAAATAATATAGGCGCTTAATTAAATCGGCACCTACAAGCACCGTCAGTAGATAAAGGGTGTAAGGACTTCATAAGCTTAATAAAGTAACAATTATTTATTGTGTTTTTTTTAACTTTTTGTTTTGTTTCTAACCAATTAATTTTGGTTTGGCTTATCGGTAGATCTAAAATCTAGAATATCTAGATCTAGATAAATTTATTGCATAGTCAAATTAGAAGAACTGCCCAGCGTATCCTATTGAAAATTGCTAATGGTGTTGGAACCTAATAAAAACAGCTAGCAGACGTATCGTTAAAGGTAGGCCTATAGCCTACACACAATTTATCTTTATAACGCGTTAAACTTTTGAATGGGCAACATGGTCTTATATAGAAGCTGCCATGTTTGTTGTGAAAATAAGTAAATAAATCTAGTGACGTAACTAAAATAACGTCTTTGTTCTGAACTTTTATAATTAAATGGACGTATCTACAATTAAATACATCAATAAATTAATTAACGTCTTTAAATAAATATGTGTTTAACAGTTTGGTAAAAAAAGAAAATTATTCTCTAGATAAATGCGTAATTTACAGTTCTACACCTAATGCAAATGCTCTCATCTAATTGAACCAATAAACAAAATTAAATATATAAATATACAAACTTCTAACTTTTTATAGTACATAGATATATTATTTTGAAATATTTGTGTTAAATGCATGTTAAATGACAATTGATTTAAAAATATGTTACATTTCAGAAAAGAAAACGTTTAGTGAATTTTAGCATATGGTTTGATGCAATATTGAAAAGACATTTAAAAGGTTGGCTGTCTATTCACTATTATTTGGTACATTATGTTCAAATATTTTTACAACATAGAACTTTGATCAAATTGATATTACAAAATTTTTAATTTTTAAATATTTTTTTTGTAATTTAATACAAAATACACAAACAGAAATAGATAACGGTTACCATAAAACAGTATTCACAAAAACCGAATAAAACATTTTTTTAAATTTTAAATGCAGGAAAATAATTCTAAATTTACTAAAGGAATATATTTCTTTTAGAACTTGTAACAAATGTACAGAAGAGATTCATTTGGAACGCAACATTAAAGATAACTAGTTTACAGAATCAAGTAAGTTCACAAATCATAATATATAAAAGCCCATGTGTGCACTTCTCTCTATCTCTCTATTTCTCTCTCTCTCTCTCTCTCTCTCTCTCTCTCTCTCTCTCTGTGTCTGAAACATTTTAGGCGATGTGATCATTATGTTCAGCTATCTATGTTATGTGTTTATATATTATAAATGTATTAAATAAATTTTATTTAAAGCAGGAAAATAAAAAAGGGATATTCGAATGTAGAATTACAAATTTAACTATGCCGCCGGTAAAGTGTTTATTGTCGTGACAAGAACGCAATAAAAATGAAGTCACATGCCACATGTTGAAACTACGGAAAAAACAAAACTCTAATGGCGTCATCTTCCAATTTTAGAATTCGAAGAAATGAAATATTCATTCAAATTTGATTTAGATCTAGGCCCTACTTATCAAGACGTACTCCATGAAATGTATACAATTTTCTCGGCCTAAACTAATAAAATTTACTTTTAAAAACAACATAACTACCATTGAACAGCCGGATTTTTAACGAAATCATTTAAGTCTCTTAATTTTAAGTCTCTTAATCAGCGTGTACATTTAATATGGTGTTCTGTTGACTAATAATGTATATAATTTGGTATTGATTTTTCTAATAGGTATTATTAGTCTATGTTATTATAAATGTGTCGGATTTTTATGCTATTTAGTTATGTTTTTTGTTTTGTCACTAGTATCGTTCAACGTGTAGTAAAACATTGCGTTTGGACCAATAACTATTTTAAGAAATATTTTTCTCAAACAAGAATAACATTAAAATATAGGCATATATATATATATATATATATATATATATAGGCTAGTAGTAAAATAAAATTCAGATCATTATTATCAATAGGTACGTATCGGGCTAATGCATGGATTATGACAACTAGGAAATGTTATTTTAAAACGTTTGTTATCTTTTTGGTAAATAGTTCAAATAGTTTTTTGAAATATCAGTTTTTATCAATAAATTTATCTAATCTCATCAGTCTGAAAATCATATTTTGAATTCAAGAACTGAAATTAGAAAAGGCTTGAAACATGCAACTGATAGTGAGTTCAAAAGGTGAGTGAGCTTTTTTAAAAAAAAATATGCATTGGTGTCCAGCACATAGAATAATTTTTAACTGCAAGTAAAAAATGAGAATGTTAAAGATAAACATTTATGGGGCTAATAAATTCGGTACATTGCTTTTTTTTTAGTAAGCATGCATATATCATTCTATAACAGATTGAGTTGTTTTTTTCTATACCTAAATATATTTCTAATTGTATTAAAAAATTAAATTCTGCTGCACATGAAAAAACGAACATTAATCTCAACATTAACCTTTTTTAATTAATTGCAGAAGAATCCAATTTAATAAATTATACATTTTTGGCAAACACATGGCTTTATAGATGTGTTTTAGTTATTAAAAAATCGTATTGGCTGAAAAATGCAAAATCTTCAGAAAATAAAATTTGGCAAGGCGAGCACTTTTATTTTAACATGTTACTAGTATACTAGCTACTTCATCTCTTGAAATAACTGATATTTAAGCAGTTTTTAAAATTAAATCTATAAAGGAATATCAATTATTAAAAGCTACTGATTAATCCAAATTACTTGTCTTTTAAAACAGTTGTAAGAGGACGAGTAAATAGGGTTTTCAGCTTCAGTTTTACTTATGCTATCAAATTACTTGGTTTATGATGTATTTTATTTTCAGTTTTAATTTCAAATATTTGTCTCTAGGTGGGCAGGTGGTCTATGTTTAGGATGCTGTGTCGTAACTCTTGCAATTATACTTGCGATACTGATATATCAGGTGCCAAAAAACACAGGAAATAGATCCAGCTCTGTCCAAGGAAGACATGTGATCAAAACGTAAATAGATAAAACTGTAAATTAAAATTTGAAAATTCATTAATTTCATATAAAATTTAACATTCATTTAGCTTGTAAGTCTATATATTAAAATATATGTTTAAAATGTGATACTATTAGTGCTTATGTTAAAATTGATATTTATGATCTCTAAAAACTTATAAACATACCTTATAGAGTGTTTTTTTTTTAATCTTAGGAGATCATCTATAATGCTTATCTGTGGGTTTACCCTACTTTGGACTGCCTTGGTTGTTTTGGTAACAAAAGCACCCGCTGGAAGAATTTGCGTGGCTAACACAGACCAGATGCACACGGTAAATATAAATATCAATTTATTAATTGGTGGTATTACGTACCTCTTCCTCTGGTAAAGATAACGCAATACCCGGATTCGTTTTGGATGGTCTTAGACCAGGGGTCGGCAACGTTTTGAGACGGAAGAGCCAAAAGTTACAATTTTCAATATTTCCCATTTTCAAAGAGCCACAAACATTTTTCTTATTTTATTAGGAATAGGTAAATAAATTTGATTTGTTATTTAAAATAAATAAATTTAAATATGAAATAATATTTATTCATATGAAAATATACACTTGTTTCGCCAGAATAATGAAATTAGTAAACAAAAAGTGAAAATATAGGACTATCCAGAGGCGTAGTGACCCTTCCCGGCGCCCGGGGACAAACTTTCGATTTGCACCCCCTCCTCCCTCAAACTTTCGATTTGCACCCCCCCCCCCCCCCTCAAACTTTTGATTTGCACCCCCCCCCCTCCTCTCAAACTTTCGATTTGCACCACCCTCCCCCCTCAAACTTTTGATTTGCATCCCCCCCTCAAACTTTCGATTACTTTTTCCAACCCATTTTGGCGCCCCTAAGGTCGGCGCCCGGGAACATGTGTCGTCCCCCTGCCCCCCCCCCCCCCCCCACCATCGCTACGCCTCTGGTACTATCCCAATCCGTAATAGAAACAGTCAACTTCTTTTTTTTTTTTTTCTTTCTTCACTGACTTCACCGGCTTAGAAGGTGTCTCCCATTAGCCAGGCAGGCCTCAATTCGGCAAACTCCGACCAACTGGCTTGGATATTTGTATGATTACCGTGTCTGTCGCTTCTGTCCTTTGGTTCTCATCAGGCTTATCTTCCACCCCACTGAACGCAGGGTAAACTCGTACCCCACCGTCAAGTACCCGGCTCAACAGTAGGAAGCTAAAAAGCTACGTCACTAACGTCAAATTAATGATTACTGACGGATAGGGAAATGCATTCTGAATAAAATCACATTCCACATTGAACGATATTCGAAAATGTCGGCACATGGGCAGTGGCAAAGCATGGAGTTGTGTTATTCTTAATATTTTAGTTTCTTTTAGGTTGTGTTAGTTACCTATACATTATTAAAACGAGACACATAAAAATACTGAATACACTGGTACTTGCTGCTTAAACTAGAAAATACAACATGTCGTTGTACGTGGCTCTCTCTCCTGTGGATATCTAGTCGGATGCCGTGCGAGGAAAATGCGTGCTTTTTATACGACTCCAAAATTATGGGATGTCGACTTCAATTTGAAGGACCATTGGGAGGAAGTAGCCAAAGCACGAGCCAAACGAACTCAGTAATGAATACTATCACATGAGTGTGATGGAAAATTTCTTCCTTAAACAACAGACCACTCAAGGCCAATTAAATATTCATAAAATCAAACAATTTTTAAAAAAAGAAGACCTAAGTAGGTCACAGTGGATACATTGAAACACAGGCATGGAGATTATTTTTATTAAAAAAAACTTTTCTGAACAACCAATGGAATATGTTGCTTTCAAACGCTAATTACGAGGCAGAATTATACAATCAAAGTAGCCTGTTAAGATTTAAAGGAAAATACTATACCATCGATCATCTTTTCTTGTTTGTGCCTAAGAAACATGGATGGGGTGAAGTAGACTTCATCTCTTTTAGGTACACATTAGATGTTGGTGGACACAGAGAATTTCTACATACTTGAACCCGGATTCAAGCTCGAGACTTTTTGCTAAGCACCCTAGATTTCTACAGCTAGGCCACGTCGTTGTCCACCCCCCACCTCCCCCCCCCCCCCCTTAGCACATCGAACACCCCCACAACCAGGAAAATAGATTTTTAAAAGCAGGAATGATCTCCCATAAACTTTCTCCTATATTCTTGAGTAGTGCAATCGGGCTATATTAAAGTTTATTTTTTTTATTTTGTTATACTTAAAAAAAGAATATTGCACCGAACTATAAAGATGAAATGGACTTTGTTTCGCTGTTTTAGTTTTACTATTCTGTCACTCTGTCAAGAACGTTTTAGTTTTAGAGAAGACACAAGGAAAATAAAATGTTTAACAGGGAAATATAGTGACGTCACATAAAAACTAATAGGTATTTATGAACATGAAAAGAATCAAAGTTTAAACACCGAAAATGTGTACACAATAAAATTGACGGACAAATCAACAGTTGGAGAGGCTAGCCCAGGACAGAGATGCCTGACACCAAGAAGATTTGATACATCTTGCAACTCAACATTTCAATTCAGTTAAAGAACAAAAAAGTCAAATTAAATGCGTTGCCCTTTACAAAAATTATGCTGTCTGAAAAATTATACAAATTTCATCCATTTACTTTTATTTATAGATGACTAACAAAAAAAGCACTTACTTTTGAAAAATAATGTAATTAACATGGATCGATATCGAGTGGTAGGTAAAACACAAGTGTTTTAAATACGAAATTCATGTT
Organism: Physella acuta; assembly: GCF_028476545.2. Lineage (NCBI taxonomy): Eukaryota > Metazoa > Mollusca > Gastropoda > Physidae > Physella > Physella acuta. The sequence continues at coordinate 112,560 of NW_026732018.1, forward strand.
TATTTTACTAAGTGAATGTACTGTGAGCTAAATATTATTTTTAATCAATAACAGTTTAGAACCCGTTCCTAAATGTCCTCTATGTTTACGTATGTTTCCGTTTGCGTTATAGTTTGCGTTTATTAGTTCCGTTATTTTTGTTTGCATTAATGTTTGAATTTGCGTCAATGTTTATGATTATGTTTGTAATTATCTTTCCTTTGCGTTTATGTATTATTTTGTGTTTATATTTATATTTTCACAAACTTTCATGTTTACAAATAGAGCTTAAATTGAACATTTTTTATATTTAATATAAAATGTTTAATTATATTCCCATATCCCGAGGAGTGCAGGGAATATGGTGCTTAATGAGGACACACCCCTTTACAGATACGTTTATCTCAAATTCGCTAAGCAGTTCGTTATACGTTCCGCACATTGTTTTTTTAATGTCTTTCTTACACAAAGAAAAACAAATTAAATGATTTAACATGTTTATACCTAAAGTTTAAACCTAAATCAAAGTATTTTTATGGCATGCAACACTTTAGTATACCTAACATACATATTTACCTATTTTGTTTAAATCTTTTAGATGTGCGTGGTCGAGTCGGTAAAGCTCATGGTTGCTAAACTTAAAAAAGTCTCGAGTTCAAACCCTCGGGCAGATGAGGCTCGTTAGCTGGGGACAGCCACTCTTCTAGGAGAGACAACTCCAAAATTAAACAACTGCTGCCTTGTAGTTTGTTCTTGGTTGAACAAAGGCTATGGAAGCAAATCCAAAAAAGAAAAGCAGGCTGAAATCGGAGTCAATGGCCTCAATGGCGCATAACCAGTTGACACGTAACGCTTAATTGTGTTGGAGGCGTGGTCGAGTCGGCAAAAAGCTCATGGTTGATAAATTCGAACAAAGTCTCGAGTTCAAACCCACTGGCAGATAAATCTTGATCCCCTTCATCACTAATAATTAAGAACGAAGAAGAAGAAGAAGAAAACAAATCTTTCATGATCAGTTATGTTGGTATAATTTTATTTTCCAGACAAAATAATTCTGATAAAAGCGCTGAGTAACCATGCTGGAAAAAAAAAACGATCATCTTTAAGTGTTTTTTTTAGTGGGCTGATGAAGTAGAGTTTTATCAATTTATGTGTCGTTTGAATATGAGAAATATCAATTTTCATCCGCCTGTTTTCCATAACGTATGTACATGTCCCAGCTACGTCCTACATAATTGGGTCCGGTGTCTGAACCCGATACACTGGGACTGCAGCCGAGCGTAAACCACTTCCCCCCTCCCCCATCCAAGCTTTCGCACTGACGTATCAAATTGTTTAAGTAATAAAATAAGCTACAGGAGGGAAGAATGGTTAGTGAATTTTTATTTGAAACGGTTTTTGTTTAATGACAAATAGTGTTAAGTTTATAATTCTTCAGTATAAGTTTAGGGTTATGAATTAGGTAATATATTTTTTTCTAAAACCTAAGCAAAGTTAGGAAAATGTATAGTGAATATTAAAATGTATAATTTGTGAACATTGGTGACTTTTATTATACCCCCCTCTCTCTCTCTCTCTCTCTCTATATATATATATATATATATATATATATATATATATATATATATATGTATATATATATATATATATATATATATATATATATATATATATATATATATATATATATATAAATATATATATATATATATCACTATATCTATAATATAAGCGGGCTGAGCGTGTGTCAGTCCTTCCTTCCTTCTGTCATCGCTATAGCTTTTGGAACCATAAAAGTAAACATTCGCACCATGCTGTGCTTTTCAGTGCACCGCAGTGTCTTATTATAAGTATCAGAGTAGGGTTTGTTTATATAGCGGCATAGAGCTATTTTATAATTGCCACGGTTTTTACTCTTTCGCATAACGTCAAGAAAATATTAAATACACGCAAACTGCTAAAACGTATTAAAAAGATTAATGTCAAATATCATTTTCGTTTATATTCCTAGAAAAAGTGGATACATTTTAATAACATAATAACAGTACGATAGAAAAATTTAATTAAACTGCTTAGTAATTTTGCCAATGGAGGTAATTCAAAGATAAATTGAACTCACGCTAAAAATGTGAATGCAAAATCTGCAAGACGGAATAATTGTTGGAATAATATAATTAGCAAAATGTGAATGCAAATTATGCAGACGTGTAAGAGTACATTATTGTTGGAATATTATTATTAGCATTGATTGATAAAAGGCTATCTTTTATTAATTTTATTCACTGAATGTACTGTTTACTAATTATAATTTTTAATCAACTATTCTCCATTACTATATTAAGCCATCACGTTCATTAGGTGCGCAATGGTTTTAGTCATGAAACTTTATTGTAAATTTTTAAAAGTACTGAAAAAAATGCATGAATTTATAAAGTGCAATATGGTCGGTAAAACACGGATAT
>NW_026732018.1:117500-122500 GCF_028476545.2 Physella acuta
CAAGCATCAAATGAAGTCGCGATAGAAAATGCTAAACAAAAAAAAAACACAACAGGAGAAAATCTCATCAAACGCTGCATGTTGAAGATGGTGAAGTTAATTCTTGGAGATTCCAGTGCAGTAAAAATGCAACAAATATTTCTGCCTAATAATAAAATTCAGCGGCTTATAGCAGACATGTCCGTAGATGTTAAATAACACATTTTTATTGAAATCAACCATTGATTGCTTTTCAAGTTGATAAATCAACAGACGTAAGTTCGTGTTCGCAGTTGCTGGTCTTTGTCTATATTCATTCTGATGATAGCAAAGAAGAGTTGCTATTTTGTGAAGATAGTATGAAGAAAATAAATACGTTTTTTATTTAAACTGGGTGATAAAATGGGTTAAAACGGCTGTGGGGGTTTGTACGGATGGTGCGCCATCGGGCTTTCAGAAAACAGAAAAGATTTAGCTCCCTAACCACTGTGTTATGATGCATGTTCGACTAGGGAAATAGGTGCGCATGATTGATGGTGCGGCCGTATATTGAACGAGTGAGTGTGTGACGCTGTACGCAAGAAAGTGACGTTTTAGTGTGAGTCCCTAACCAATCGACATCAAGAGTCCATTGCTAGTATAAGTCGTAAATTATATAAAATCTGGAGCCTTCAAAGAACTGTGCAAAGACATGAATAAAGATCACGAGGTTCTGCTGTTCTACACTACAGCGCGCTGGCTGTCAAACAAAATTTTGTGAATCGTGTTTTTTAATTGAAATCTGTCTGAAATCAAATTGTTCTTGGAAGTGTAAAGGAAACAAGACCTTTTGGTTTACTTAAAATTTTAAAACGACATAGAGTGGTCGGAGAGAGTATCATACCTAGCAGATATATTCGAACATCAACATAAGCCTAACCTGAAGCTTCAGGGAAAATGAGCTAATATTATCACTTTCCATGATAATCTCGGGGCATGTTTATCAAAGCTGCAAAATCGGCGAAGAAAATAAATCTTGGAAATATTGTAAATTTGAGAAACTCTGCAGTTTGGTAGATGAATCTAATTGTGAGATAATTAAAATTTTGAAAGAAGCAATTTCTAGACTTCTTGAATCTCTTGAACACAAACTGCAGCGCTATCTCTCTGAGCTGAAGAAAAGAGAATCTGCATTGACGCAGTACCCATTCACTTCTTCCCTTGATATTGCCAGCATTCCCGAAGAATTACAAGATGAATTCTTGGATTTGCAGAATGATTTCGCGTAAGATTAAAAACTGCACACACGATTTCGGTGTAGTATTTACCATTCATAGCCAAACGTAAAATTGATTGCCTTTTCGAGTAAACTAAAAAGTGATGCAGTTGCTGCACGTCGCCAACTTGAACTGATGGTGATAAACGCCTATGTTGAGAGTGTAGATTGGATAGAAGAGGAAGACCTTGGTGTAAAGGGAATTCCCATTCCATGCGGGGGAAAAAAATCAATTCCTTCCGTGTGTATTCAATGAAGGAACATTTTAACTCTACATGGGAGAACGAATAAGCTTAAATATCACAACTTTTTATTGAGCGTTGGCACATTAATACTGTTGTAAGTATTTTTTTAATACTTCGGTTAATAATCTTGCTAAAATTTAGAAATATGAATGTATATAGATCTGGTCAATTATGTATAACCTGTTTCATATACTATCATTTAATTGTTTGTTGATTTGAAATGTGCATCATTTTCTTATATTGATAAACAAAGTAACCTTCGTTATATTTTTTTTTAATTCTGTTATTAATGAAACTTCAATGAAATTTACTAAGATATAGATCTAAGTCAGTGTAAGAGTGTTTCTTGTCATTTTTCAACATCCTCTTCGCCAACAGTAAAACACGCAATTTAATAATTTAGTGGAGAGTCTTTACTATTAAAATCTATGACATTTATATTGCTTTGTGAGAGATGGCATCCATTAAGTCCATCATATAGGCTACAATGAACTATAACAGGAAAATCAAAGGTCTGGTCATAGTGCTTACATTTAAATAATTCGCGTACTCTACTCAATATATTGTTATTCTCACTTGAGTCGTCACGTCTGCAAGAAATACCTACATTTACATTAAGTATTTTTTTAAATTTAATCATTTCATATTTAACATTGACTTGCTGTATTATTGTTTACCTGCTGGTTCTACGTATGGGTCCTGCACGCTCATTATTAATGCTGTGTCAACGAGCGGTAATTTTAAAGGGATTAAAACACAGAAAATTTAAAACATAAGATAAGTTTAAATTAGAGGTGGGGGTGGGGTGGAGTGTGACGTCGATTTAGGGGGGGGGATCTGACTTTTTGTGACGATGTGTGACGTGAGGGAGGAGGTAAAAATGGCCAAAAAAAGCGTGACGTCATTTATGGACGACCCAAAAACACCAGAGCAAACTAAAAAAACAATGCTAATTCCAATGCAAATGAAAAAAAGCACAACATTTATTGAAAAATCAAAAATAACTTAATATGATCAAAAAAATTTAAATAAAAAGATCACCAAAATAAATAGCATAATTAAATGTTACTATAACACCCAACAATTGGCGAAAATTCCTGACTTGAGACTAACTGAAACAGTTTATTTCTTACTCGTTGCCTATCCCTAACCAAGCTAAAAATCTAATTATAACATGACCTTAAATCTACCTAACTTAAATTTTAATACACTTTGATACAGCTTTTACCCTGACCAGACACTTTATCCAACTATAATCAATACTTTAATAAGGAAAGAATAATGAATCTTACCATAATCTGATCGAAACTTATCACTACCATAATCCAAACTTAAATTCAGCAAATAACCATACTTAAAGTCTGGTCTCTTAATATCGAGCTAACACAGTTATAGTCCATTTTTACTTCATTTAGCAGCAGATTAATGCTTGGTGTGAAACATGTTTATGCCTACATAGATGATGGCTAAACAGGATGGTTAAAAAAAAATATCTTCAAGCAATTGAAACATGCTAATTTGAATTTCTGCTAGTTAATTAATAAATAGATATATATTTCTTGAAATTAATTGGCTTTAGTTTTTGTTGTCTCCTATTTGCTTGCAGAATATACATTAGAAATTATTTCCACTTTGCTGTAATCTGCTAACAACATCAACAAAATATTGTGATAAGAATTCAAAGCAATATATTTCAAAGCTTATTACACAAATGATAAGTCTGGGTTTTTTTTTTTTGGTGCTGCAAAGTATATTTTAAAAACAATTATATTCAATGGTGTTTCACAGGATGACTATTTATCCAACATATGTAGCGATTCTGGTATTTAATGTTCACTTATTCTTTCAGGAAATTTCATTTACAAAAGGAGCACCAATTTCCTGAATCGAATCTTATACAAAGTTCTGTACAAAACCTGAATAACTACATAATGTTTTATGAAACAACTTTAAGAAATGCTACGAAATGTTTTGATGACCTCAGACTTTTTATTAGCAATAAACCGTCAAATGCATTTATGGTATGTAATATTGCATTCTACAAAAAGGAAAGTGTTTGTTAAAATTTAAAATAGTTCTAAATTTTTAATCAAGCCATATAATGTGTAAAATAAAACAACTATTTTATACTTTATCCCACGACTATTGAAACACATTGTTTTCAGGTGAAAAAGCTTGATGATTTAGTACTTCACATCTTTGACTTGAAAATCAAACTCAATATGTCGACTGTAAGTATTAGCACTAAACTTATTGATAATTTTTAAACAAACAATCTTTATATTGGAAAATGCAGCGAAACAATCAGACATTTGTTTTAAAAGTTATTTTGCTGTGTATTTGTTTTTAAAATAAGAATAACATAAAAAGTACATTTGTATCATTTTATTTATATAAGAAAATTTTAAAGAAATTCAAGAAAGAGAACTATCTGCTAACATCAAATTTCTTGGTGGTAAGTTATATTTGATTAAAAGCTTTTAATTTACAATATAAAGCAAATTTGAATGACTTTTTAAAAACCTACAATTTTTTATTCAAAGATTCTAAAATGCAAAAATAATTATTTAAATGTTATATCATTTATGTGACAATACTTTAAATTGTTTTTATGGGTTTTGTTTTTAATTTTACCTGCAGATAAATGCAAAGAGCAAGGAAATGATGGATAAAGAAAAATTAATGGAAATGGTCCTAAGAGCCTTTAAAACTGTAAGCAAAAATAACAGTTTTAAATAGCAGAATTATTAGACAAACACTGAAATGTACCATAAAATCAGTCTGTGGAAATCTTTAAATGTTTAAATATCAAATAATGTGAACTTGTTGATCCAATCATATAATAATTTGGTAACCGGAATGGTGTGCAGCAGAAAAATGGCGCAACAGAAACCTAGTGCACAAGGGCTTATTGGTTTTCTTAAATCAAGCATTTATAGACATTAACAAAGAGTGACTACATGTACATTGTACCATAATAAAACATATTTCCACAAAATGACAAAATTAAAGTGTGTTAGTATAATTAGTTTTTATTTGCCCATTTTTCTGTCGCACGGTTTTCTAATAGCGAATTTTTCTGGGTACCAATTATTTTTACAAGCTCTTAGCTAACTTGTTTCTCTCAACTTATATAGACTATTCAATATTACTTTCAAGTAAAGGAAAAAACTTGCTGAATAGTATAATAGATTTTAATATTTTATCAAACTATTTTATTTTCTAGTTTAAAAATGAATCGGAAACAACTTGGCACAGGGCACTTTCTGAATGTGTAACTAATGTAAGTAAAATTATGTAATTTTCTATAAAGCTACAATTGGCTGAATAGTTTTTTTTTATTTAAAGGAATGAGCATTTGAAATGGAATTTACAAATTTTCCAAGTTTATTTATATAACAGTATTTCCATCCTGTCCATTCATAGCCAAAGAAGATACATTTTAATTTTATAGTTTTACAGTAATATTACTTTATTACATTACAAACAATTTTAAATTTCTAGATATTGAAAAACAGTTT